>NW_024412441.1:4092900-4107144 GCF_014898765.1 Herpailurus yagouaroundi
TGCTAATCCTCTGGTGGTTTTCTGGGTTATTTAGGCAGGTGTAGGTGGAATCTAAGTGATCAGCAGGACGCGCGGTGAGCCCAGCGTCCTCCTACGCCGCCATCTTCCCTGTCCAATGTTATTTTTTATATCTATCAATAAGTGGACATTTGGATTATTTATAGCTTTTGATATTAGGAATTATGCTGCTATAATACTTATGTGCAAGTTTTTGGGTGGACATAAGTTTTTACTTCTCTTGGGTATATATAAAGGAGTGGAACTGTTGGGTTATATGACATTTTATGTTTTATGTTTGAGGAACTTTCAGACTGTTTTTCAAAGTGGCTGCACGATTCTGTATTCCAATCATCAGTGCTTCAGGGTTCTACCTTTTCCACATTCTCACCAACATTTGTTATTATCTGACTTTTTTTTTTATTTTAGCCTGCCTGTTGAGTGTGAAGTGATGGTATCTTATTGTGGATTTGATTTCGTACTTCTCTGATGCCCAATGATGTCAAGCATTCCTCAGTATGCTCAATGTCTTCTTTGAGAGATGTCTATTTAGATCTTCTGTCCATTTTAGTTTGTCATTTTTTTAAGTTTATTCATTTTGAAAGAGAGAGAGCATGAGTCAAGGAGGGGCAGAGAGAGAGGGGGAGAGAGAATCCCGGTGCAGAGCTCAATCTCACCAACTGTGAGATGGTGATCTGAGCCGTAATCAAGAGTTGGACGCTTAACCTACTAAGCCACCCAGTATGCCTCCAAATGAGTTTTAAAACCAGATGATTTCCATAAAGAATTTCCATGAAGAATCCAGCTGACTGGTTCGATTAATTTAGTGAAGTCTATTTTTCCCTTCAGTATGAAGCCTTTGATGTTGTTTCTCAGAGAATGCAGCCTAGATATGGCCACAGACACCTTGGAATAGCCTTGCCTTCAGTGCGGCTCTCTGTCCCTATCCACACCGCTAATTAGCTGGTTGTCTATTGTTTACAACAATGCTCTGAAACCTGATTTGCTCACAGACTGATCCAATAGCAAACCCAGACTCCTTTGAAGAGATAGTTCCTGTGGTTAGTGTTTGTTACTTGTACTCACCCAGAAAGGCTCCCTCCTATCTCTTTTCCTCATTTCTCTGTTGCAAGTGAAGCTGCCTAACATTTAGCCTATATTTTCAATAAATCCATCTTATCCCAATTGTCTTTTATGACAGTCCTCATGGTTTTTGAGTGCCCTTAGACTTAAGCTTCTCCATTAAACTCTGTTGCAAATTAAGTCACTTCCTATGAAAAGAGATTAGGCATTTTCGGTACTATGGCCTGCTTCTCACCAGAGTAAAATCTTTGTGCCATGTCTCTGGTGCTGGGGATGGGACAATGGTGTTCTTCACTCTGAATGACAACCCCAATTAAGAACTGAATATTTCCTTGGAGTGGGAGGGCAACAGCCCTAGGTCTCCTTGGCTTCCCACTCCTGGCTTGGAATCCCTGATCCATAAATTAAGGCAAGAGGGAAGAAGACTCCTATCTTCAGTGCTATAATGCCCAAGGTACAACCTTCATCTCACCAGTGGGGGTTGAGTGGCAAAAAGCATCTCACTGATCTGCATTCCCAGAACTCAACCTCAGTAACAAGTAGCTGGGGGCATCAGGAGAAATTGTGATGTCCAGACTCTTCTGGGAATATACCCCTCTGACTGGAAGCTGTAGGTGGTGAGGGAACCTTGCATTCTGGCTGTACCAGTCTAAAATTGGTGTTTCCATCTCACTGACCTGAGAAGGGAGAGATGGAGTGAGTCTTAGTTCAAAAATCACAGGCTCTTACTGTTCTTCCTGAATTTTAGTAGATTTTCTTGAACAAATGTTTCTTCATTTGCTGTATGCCCTTAGGAACATTTTCAAGGACTTTAATGGTTACAATTTTATTTTTAGCAATTTTCACCAATTTTGCTGGAGAACGTGTCCACAGAGCTAGAAATCCTTTTAAGTTCTGAGTTTTGTACTAACAGAAAGTCTATAAGGAATACACTGAAAATATTGCTTGAGGCATTATCCAGCTTAATACTGTTAAAAAAAAAAAAGCAAACTAGATACTTTTTTCTAACAGACACTCTTAAAATAGCCATTACATTTTCCTTTACTGTGAACTTAACTTTAATATCACAATTGAACATGACCCAAAAGATGTTCTGCTATGTTTACTGTATATTATTTAAGAAATATCATAAACTAGTTACTAGTAAATTTTGAGTATGCTACTACTCACTTTCAAAATGTGTATTAATATTTTTCATAAAAATATTGAAAATTACCTTGATATTTAAAATAAAATACATTCCTGTTCTCTTCATCCTTTTTAAAATAATTTCTTTAAAAATAACCCACCTAGTTCAACATTTCCCAAACCGAAATCCTGTTCTGGTCATTGAACAATTTCCAGTGTTCCAAAATCAACTTAGCTACCAAATAAGAGCATCAATTATCTATGCTGTGGAATGAAATTATTTTAAATAAGTTTTAAACATGTAAGTAAGTTCTCAAATATTGTGAAAAGATCTATTCAGGTATTAAGAATATTTTTCAAAGCAGTATGGAGTTTCGTCAAAAGTTAAAAATAGAACTACCCTACAATTGAGCAACTATACCACTAGGTATTTATCCAAAAGATATCAAAAATACTGATTTGAAGGTACACATGCATCCCAATGTTTTACAGCAGCATATCAACAATAGACAAATTATGGAAAGAGCTTAAATGTCCATCAACTGATGAAAGGATAAAGAAATTGTGATATATATAAATGGAATCTTATTCAGCCATCAAAAAGAATGAAATCTTGCCATTTGCAAAAATATGGATGGAGCTCAAGTTTAATAAGCTAAGCAAAATAAGTCAGAGAAAGACAAATATCATATGATTTCACTCATGTGTGGAATTTAAGAAACGAAACAGATGAACATAGGGGAGAAAAAAAGAGAGACAAACCAGAAAACAGACTCTGAACTACCGAAAACAAGCTGAGGATTGCTGGAGGGAAGGTGGGCAGGAGGATGCGTTAAATGGGGGATGGGTATTAAGGAGGGCACTTGTGATGAGTACCGGGTGTCATACGTAAGTGATGAATCACTAAATTCTACTCCTGAAACTAATATTACACGATATGTTAACTAACTGGAATTTAAATAAAAACTTGAAAATAAAAATAAAAATAAATTTCTAAAAGTAAAAATGCCAAAAAAAGAATATTATTCAAATTTCCAGAATCATCTTGTGTGGTATGAAATGAAAGGCAAAGAAATATTTATTTGGTTTACTATCCTATTTTTTCCTATTATTTTCTCCTATTATTGAAAATACATATCTATACAATAAAGAGTGTACTTTTTTTTTTAACTTCCTCTCTTACCTGACACTTAATTTTGCAAAATATTTTGTGGGTTTTTTTTTTCTATGTAACTAATATTTATTGAGAAATTTGGTCCTAAGTGATCAAAAGAGGAACATGATTTTTTTTTAATACAACTACCTTTAAAATAAAATTTCTAGCACCATTTGCATTTCTTTGCAAAGAAGACAGTGTGAACAAAGAGGTTGGGTAGATGCTTCTTCTGGAGATTACTGCATTCTTTTTCTTGCTGATTTTATATTTTAGTGGGAATTATATTAGTATTCGCAGGGAGAAAATGATGGGGAAGATCTGAAATGATTAACTGATGTATTCTGGTGTTGAAAGGAGAATTGAAATCAAATGATTTTTGCTTTAAAATAATCTGAAGAAAGAGATATGTAACAGCTCTGTGCTCACAGGAATCCAGATGTGCCAATTTTTGAAACTGTGTGCTCCTAATTTATTTCAAATGATATGTTTGGTGGATTCGTTTTCTCTCTTTTTACATAAGAAATTATATTTTTTTACATTTTTGTTTTCATTTATACCATGATACTAACTTGTTCCCAGTTAACCTTTGATAAGAAAGATGATTGTTAATTACTATTTTCTTCAGTGTCCTCTCATCATTTAAAATCACTTTTCTATGTAGTACCAGGTGACTTGTACTTGTTTTCCTAAAGAAGAACTTGCCTCCTGAGAATTTAGTTGTTCCTTAGTCTAAATTAATAGCAGCATTAATCAGGATTTAATGTGGGGAATTACTTACAATTAACAAAACCCTTTTTATTATTCTGTTTAATTAAATCCTTATCATTTGTTGAAATAAATGACCCTAACTTAGTTGCTATATACCTATATCTTCATGGTGCATGTGTATACACACACACACACACACACGTCACATCTCATCACATTTATGGAAATGTTCCAAAGCCATAGAATTCAAAAAAATTTTACCATACCGTTTTCAGAGTGCCCTAGAATTAAATATATGAGCTTTTGGGATTACTTTCTTTGATGTATGAACACCCCTGGAAATTTATATTAATATTAATATCCAGGTATTAAAATATTTGTTATCTTCGGTTACACCTGGTAGAACTATAATGATTGTCAGTCATTTAGGAAGTGATATAATTCAGATGAGATCCAACATTCAAAATGATGAATATTGAGGACAAATGTTTCAGTAGCAGCAAGTAGGGATTGCTGGGGTGTGTGAGCAGTCATTACAGTTGTTAACACTACCATAACTCACGATTCATTTCACAAATAGAAAGTTACTTTTTAAAAATAATTTCTCCAGTTGTACCAGGTTCTTAGTTACAAGGTTTTCTCCTATATTCTGCATTCTAAACATACTGTGTATCTACATCTAGCCTCCGTGGGGTACTTCCAAGATAATCATTTCCAAAACGAGTATGCACAAAGCTCTGTGATCTGGGCTAGAGTGCACACTGACTTAAAGTGAGTAATCTGGGGTACCTGGATGGCTCAGTCAGTTGAACATCTGGCTTTGGCTCAGGTCATGGTCTCGTGGATTGTGAGCTGGAGCCAGGCAGCTCAGAGACTGAAGCCCGCTTCGGATTCTGTGTCTCCCTCTCTCTCTCTGCCCTTTCCTGCTTGTGCTCTGTCTCTGTCTCTCTCTCTCAAAAATAAACAAACATTAAAAAGAGATTTAAAGTGAGTAATTGGTTCTGAAGGAGTTTATAGGAAAGCTAGAGAATCGAACTATATATATATATGTGTGTATATATACACACATATATATATAATGATTAGTCAGAAAAAAGACTGTGCCTATAACAATAATATTAATAATAAAAGATCATTTATGTGGTACATTTTAAATATTTCAAAGAATATTTTATATAATTCAATAACACATTTAACTATATGTTAGAATTCCCATTTTATAATTGAGAAAACCAGAGCTCAAAATATAAGCTGCCTAAATTCACACAGTTAGTAAATGGCAGAGCCTGGATTCAAATTTGGTATATTTCTTTTTATATACACTGTCATTAAGAGCTGAGTGTTCTGGTTTATCCACTCTTTGTTTTACAGTTCCCTTACTATTCCTGATAATATTTCTGGGGTTTTTTTTTTTAAAAAAAAAAAAAAAAAAAAACAACACTCTGAGATGAACACTATAAAATCCAATCTTTTCCCATCACCAATAGACATCACTTTTGCTTGATATGCTTTGTTCACATTTCACATACTTCCCCAATTTATTTTCCACTGAACACCGGTGATGCCTTTTTCTTAGGACTTCTAACTAGAGCGATTGTAAGGACATGCTAAGAACATCAAATTAAGTGTTTTATAATTAGTTATCAGAAGCCATGGCTGTCTTAAAACCCATGTTGATCACGTATTCCAAAATTGTTTTAAAAGACAAAATTATTGTGTCTCTGTAGTCCATCCCAGCACTACTGTTCTGCCTTCCAACACCTTTCATATTAGCCCCTTCCTTAACATTCCTACTGCTACCACCTCTTTTGGGCCATCATTACATAAAATGTGGATGGTGACCATTGCTAAGCAACTAGATTCTGTGTATTTCCAGTTTCTCAACGCACTGAACCACCCTGAACACACTGCCACAGTAGACTTCCTAATGCAGTAACTTGCAGTAGCCAGCAATATTCTATGGATCTATATTACCTCTGGTATAAAGTCTAACTTGGTAGCAGCTAGAAACTCAAATGTCCAGTTAACAAAAGAGAAGTAAATAACTAAAAAACCAATATTTCTATGGGATAAAACTCCTTTAGGGAGAACATTAGTATTAGTTTGCGAGGGCTTCCAGAACAAGGTACCACAGACTGAAACAAAAGATATGTATTTTAAAAATAATTTCTCCAGTTGTACTGGGTTCTTAGTTACTCCTGAAACTAATATTACACTATATTCTGTTTTTTTTCTATACCTTCTTCTCTCTTATTACCGATATATCTATCTATATAGATATATATCTATATATATATATACATAGGTATAGATATATATATAGATAGGTATATATAGATATATAGATATAGATATTACAGAGATATACCTATATATATATGTCTATATACAGATATATACATACATATATATATACACACACATATATATATAACCTATACCTCTCTTATTACAGAGATAAGAAGGAGAAAAAACTTCTAGTTGGAATAAAAATTTGTGCCATATTTTTGAAGGATAAAATGGAGGCAAAAATTCAGCAAGTAGTCAAATGTGATTAAAACTGTTATGGACTGAACTGTGTCCCCCTGCACCAGATTCACATATTGAAATCCTAACTCCCACTACTCAGACTATATTTCTAGATAGGGTCTTTAAAGAGATTATTAAATTAAAGGTCATTAAGATGGGCCCCAATCCAGTATGACTGGTATCCTTACAAAACAAGATCAGGATACAGGCATACACAGAAGGAAGACCAAGTGAAGACAAGGAAAAGCTGTCTATCTATCTACAAGCCAAGAAGAGAGAAGTTAGAAGTCAATCCTGGCAAACATCTTGATCTTCAATTTCCGGCCTCCAGATTTGTGCAAAATACATTTCTTTTGTTTCAGTCTGTGGTACTTTGTTCTGGAAGCCCTCGCAAACTAATACTAATGTTCTCCCCAAAGGAGTTTTATCCTGTAGAAATACTCACAAAAGTGGGTGAAGACAAAAACATTCATGATTGCCAATTGAGTACTGAGTATATTTTAAAAGTAGGAAATTCTCCCCAAATATTTTATTTGGATATTAAATAGAAACATTAAGTTCTGCATAAATGGAAAAAAAAATGGAATAAATGGAAAGCAGTTCTTATTCATGGAAAAAACAAGTTTAAGAGTAATATATAAAATATGATCTCATATAATAATAAACCCTTGGAACTTTTTTTGCTTATTTTATTTGCATGTTCTCTTGGATATCACAGTTTTTATTTTTATTTATTTATTTTTTCAACGTTTATTTATTTTTGGGACAGAGAGAGAGAGAGCATGAACAGGGGAGGGGCAGAGAGAGAGAGGGAGACACAGAATCGGAAACAGGCTCCAGGCTCTGAGCCATCAGCCCAGAGCCCGACGCGGGGCTCCAACTCACGGACCGTGAGATCGTGACCTGGCTGAAGTCGGACGCTTAACCGACTGCGCCACCCAGGCGCCCCGGATATCACAGTTTTTAATAGCATAGCTTATAATTCATTTCAAACTGGAAATTTCCTTTTTAAAAGTATTTTTTTCAGTTGAATTGCTTCTCTTTCAGTCCTTAGAAAGTTTGTTTTTATTTATTCTTGCTAGTTATCTATTTCTGTTGTACATAACCCCTTAAACGACCTTATATAAATTTTTCTTCATTTATAATCTGTTCCAGGTATTTATTCTTCTATTCTCATGCTTTTTATTTTGATCAAGATTAGCTTATTTTCCTCTTAATGCTGAAACAACTCTGCTGTTACTTCTGGTAGTGTGTTAATATGAACATTAAACAGGAGGAAAATTAGAAGCACATCTTTTTTACTGCATTATCAGCACTGGGATGATTTCTGAGTTACTAGTTCAGTCAAAAAGTATTTAATAATCTGTTTACTTCCTTGAGTCTATGCAGCGGACTGTAATCTCAAGAACAATGGCCCTATCTGTCTTTACCACTCTATCCCTAGCACCCCAATACTTGACATATGATTGGTTAAATTAAGAAATAAACTTTGTAGACATTTTTGAAAATGTACAAAAATTTTTTAAGCAAATATTACTCAGGACTTAATATAGCTAATACAGGAACTTTTCAAAGCAATGTTTTAAGTTTAAGACAAATAATTTGCTTATGTCAGTTAGAAGATATTTTTAATGGATATGAAAAAATAGGTGAAAAACATAAAGGGAAAAATTGTGCCATTCCAATTATAAGTGCTGAATGTCCTTGGTATTTAAAACCTATGGTCCACGGACCTGCACATCAGCATTACCTAGGAGGTTGTCTGAAATGCAGAATCTCAGGCCCTATCACAGACCTACAGAAATAGAATCTATGTTTTCATAAGATCATCAGGTGATTTGTTTGTATATCAATATTTAGGAAATGCTCTTGATGGACATCAAATAATGTAGATATTCAAAAGAGGCCAAAGAGTCAGGGAAGACCTCATAAAGGTGCTCAGTGAAGTCACATAAATAATTTCCAAGAATGATAGACATGCTCCAGAACTCTGAGAACTTTCTAGACATAAACTATAGTTTTACAACATTGTTGGTTTTCCTTGTATTTAATTTATATTAAACTGCTTATATTCATTAGAAGTAAGAGAAGAAAGAGTATCCTTCTTTCAAGCTTTTAGTGTTTGAACAATCTATTCTAAAATCCTGAATACTCCCTTATATGAAACTTTAAAATTATATGAGCAACAATTAGACATCATTGAGAATTGTATCAATTGAATGGTATAATTAGGTGGTGTGAAATTAAAGAAGCAGCAGAGACAATATATAAGCAGAGGACTGAGAACCTTAAGGTTGGTGCTGGTAAGTGTGGAATACCAAGTCCCCTGAAACGATTAACTGCCTGTTAATCTTTCATGAATATATACTATATGCAGGTAACCTTAAATTTCTATTTGCTCATTAACTTGAGGCACTTGAATCACAATAGCATGAAAAAGGCATAAACTATAGATCAAATTATAGCAGCTGCATGTAATTTTTGGACTGATCTTATTTTTGTATTCATATTCTCTTCTAACAGACTGAATCATTATCACAAGGTCATCTTAATGATGTTGGACATTTAAGAAACTCACTGGTTTAAGGACAGTACTAGTTGTTAAAAATAATTATTAGTTAAATAAAAATTCATGCTTTTTTAAGTACATGATGCAATGGCTCAGCATTGTATAAAGCCAGTATCAACTACACACATGAATTGTGGAAGGTAATGAACAGGTAACACAAAATCAAGAATAATCCAAAATCCCTTTGTATATATCATTGCAATACAGTAAGTGATTTTTCACATCTGACTAGCCTTTCCAATTTGCTGCTGTAAAGCAGTACTAAGATGACAATATAATTTCTAATCAATATAAACATAACATGATAGTTGGGTGCATACTGGAAATATGTAAGGGATGCCTGACTACATAGAATGGAGAAGTTAATTTAGAACAGAGACTTTATCATAATAATAACTGTAATAATTATCATATTAAGCTTATGTTTATAGATTTAAAATAATCTCTAATATAAGATTGAGACTGATAGGAATGCACTGACATTCTGTAAGGATGCTAATCTTAGACAGATGTCATCATTCCTGCATATGCTTTATCCTTCTGAAGAAACTGATTCATGATAAGGACATTCATACGCAGAGTGCCTCAAATATCCCATAGTACATATTACATGTTTCCCTATTTATTATGTCAGCTTTTTTGTAAAGTTTAACTATTGTCATTATAAATGAAGATTGTTTTGAGTTAATACAATCAATACATTGTACATTCTCTATACATTCTCTGTACATTCTCTATACAATGAATTTATAACAGATATTAATGCTAGGATTTGGAGCATTTTTTAAAGTTTATTTATTTATTTTGAGAGAGAATGAGAATCCCAAGCAAGCTCCACACTGTCAGCACAGAGCCTGACCATGGTGCTCAAACTCACAAACTGTGAAATTATGACCTGAGCCAAAACCAAGAGCCAGATGCTCAGCTGACTGAGCCACCCAGGTGCCCCGGATTTGGAACATTTTTAAAATAGATGCATGTGTTTTGGTGTTCTGTTCTCAGTCATTGCTATTATACAATTAATATTACTTCTTAATTAGTTATTTTACGTTGAATTGGAATTGCACTTAACCTCTGGCATTAACTTTTCTGAGACAATATTATATTGAAAGAGTATTAACTTTCTAAGCATTTATTAAGCTATCCCCCTTCCTTTAATTGATATTAAATTATAATGTCATGATAACAGAACTAATATGTTAACAATTAACCATGAAGCATCTAATTTGGAAACTAAGTCAAAGAGTAAGTTCATTTTAATATGAATCTTTATTTTAAGCAAAACGTGACATGAAAATCAAACTGAGCCTAGCCTTACAAATTATCTTGCCTTTCCCCTTTGCTTTAATATATACAAATTAAAAATTAAATGCCTTTTCATTTTGAAAAACTAGTGTGGGCTCTCTTATATAGCCCAATCCTGGTGATACTACAGAAGAGGAAATCTCTTATATCCCCAGGTCTAACAATGAAAAAAAAGGATGGGGGGGGGCGCCTGGGTGGCTCAGTCCGTTGAGTATCTGGCTTAGTCTCAGGTTTGTGGGTTCAAGCCCCGCATCAGGCTCTGTGCTGACAGCTCAGAGCCTGGATCCTGCTTCAGATTCTGTGTCTCCCTCTCTCTCTGCCCTTCCTTCCCTCATTCTCTCTCTCTCTCTCTCTCTCCTCTCTCTCTCTCTCAAAAATAAACATTAGAAAAAAGAATTTTAAATGATGGAGTGGGGGTAATCTCCTTAGGAAGGAGAAGGTGTGGAAATGAAGTGATAGCCCAGAAAGGAAGATGTCATTGACAGGAAAGGGGATAAAACCACTTCTTCTTTTCCTTTCCATTGTTTTTTTGCCCCACCTTGCTCATTTCATTGCCTTATTACAGCTTAAGAAAGCAACACTGCCCGACCACACAGCCAGTTTGTCAGGGAAACATCAGGGCATGCCCAGATCCACTATGGCAAGTGTAGGTGAGCTGGCCCACACCTGAGAATTTGCTCTTGTACATCCTCTGTGGTTTGAGACAAACTGCAGTCTGTATTGGAGCTTTCCAGTCTCCTCATTTCCTGAACACCAGAAAGAGAAGCTAGGTCACGAGGTTCAGTACCTTCCCAGAGGTAACGAACACTACTGGTCACAAAAACTGAAAATCATGAGGCTATTCGGAGGTGAAGTTGGAAACTAATGTGTCACCAGTGAAATTTCAAGCTCTATGGGAGACAAAGTAGCATATAACAGAGTCCCCAGAAAACGGAATTTGGGGCCAAACTTATGTTCTAAAACTACTGTAATGTGTAATCCCCATGATCTATGAGAGAGGGTTAGGGAAAGTGAGGCAGTGAAGTGTAGGAAGCAAATACAAGGTGATTCATTATGGTGCTGGCCACACTGGCATATAACTTTCCCTCTATAAGCTTCTGCTTTTGACACTAAATGGCCATAAACGTGACATTTAGTGTCTCTGGTGTCAGTGTCAGCTCAGACCCCATATCAAACAGCCCTCAAAATGTTTTCAGGTTTTGTCAAATGGCTGCTGATATTGGTGGAAGTATTAAAACATGCATTTTCAATGGGTGTGATAGCACCCGTGAGGGGCCAGAAATTGGTTCTAGGTGGTGGTGGGAAGGGGTTCCAAAAACCCGTACACCTAAGTAAAATGTGTATGCATACAGTTAGGGCCAGTTGCATAATTTGCAATGCCTTGTGCCAGATGAAAATGTGGGGCACAGTATTTAAAAGCAGGGAAAGAGTGCCACTAAAGATTTTAAAAAATACGGCTTTTTCCTTTTGTCTGCACTCTAGTTCTTTGCTTGTGATGGTGTTTATTTGCTGTGTAATGCCATTCAAAATAAAGAAAAATGAGAAATTTAAATTTTGGGATGAATTTCTCCTTCATCTTTACATCGTGCAATCACCATTTTAAACGCAAATGCAAGGCCAGTCTATTTAAGTCCTATGTGGAATCACTAAAATTACACAATCTGTGTTTCACAGCTCGTATATACATATGTATTTTATTTTTTTTTGACAGCACACTAGAAACATTGAACAAAACTGTCTTCCAAAGTGGGGGATTTATGTACTGGCTCTTCTTTCTCTCCTATTGATTAAACATTTACTTCTAGGGAGTTAACTCCTCACACACTTTGAGGTTCCATCACTTGGTCTTTTTACCAACTGCTGTTTGAAATGTATTGAAGTTTCTCTTTTGCATCTATTTTCATGCGTGTTCCACATGCTTTTAAGAAGAAGCTTTATTTTCTAGCATTGGTGCACAAAGTGGGATGTCTATTATATATCTTTATATATCTACCTTTAAATTAAGTCATTTAGGACTCCTTAGACTTTTTACTTATTTAATTTGCATAAATAAAGGTATTCTAAAATCCCTCCTTATCATAACTTCTATCTTCATTGTAAACTATAGCCTTTACTATTATAAATTAGCTCTCTTGTTTAATAATGCTTTGCTTTGCCTAAATTCAGCCTTGTCAGAGATTATGTTTGTCACTCTGTATTTTTGTTGTGGTTGTTGCCTTTGCCTTGGTATTTCTTTACCATCCTGTAATTTTAGCCTTTGTTAATGGCTTTGTTTTAGGCGAGTCCCTTTCACACAGCAGAGGGCTGGGTTTTCCTCTCTGTGCCATTAGAACATCTTTTCTTTTTCAAAAGGTGAGATAAGTAGAGTTAAATGTTCTGATAAAATGGATTTGTTTAGTTTCTCTTCTGTCAGGTTATTTTATGTTTGATGTTATGAGATATGTTCTATTTTGTCTCCACTATGTGGTCTGCTTTCTTCAAATTGAAATTTTCTGTGGTTTTGTATTTCTTTTGGTATTTATTATTTTGTTGTTACTGTTTCAGCAGACACACTAATGCTAGTATCTTTATATAATTTCCTCAGTCCCAACCTGCTTGCCCTAGAATCTTAGTATTGATGTGTACATTTAAAATCTTATGTGTTGCTCCTGTTTCTCACTTGTGTGATGATCAACAATGCAATTTTGTATTTCCCATCACTTACTTCGCTCTTCCCACTTATTCTACTATGTCACAGCATGTACTATATGTGTATTGTTCTATACTTTTATACCCACCTTTGTTATCCTTTAGGTTTGTAATTAAATTTATCCAACACTTTACGGCAGTTATTTTGCTAAAGTTTCCTATTTCACTTCCGAGGTGAATGAAGTTTCATGTTAACAAGATTATTAAAGAAGGTCTCATTAGTACAAAATTACTTAGCATTAGTTATTCAAACTGGTTTTTCATAGCCTTCCTTTTTGAAGGAAAACTTAGTTTGATACAGGAAAGAATACAAACAATATTTTCAAGAAGCTTAGTTTTAATAATTGTGCATGTTATAATTTTATATATAGCCATGAGATAATAAAAATGTAATGTGTAATTCCCATGCAAATAAAGGCTTAAAAATGTAATTACCCAAACACTCTAAAAGAAATCAAGAAATGAAGAAAGGAAGTACAAAACTGGCAAGGGCACCTGGAAATTACAGGTGGTATTAAAAAGTTATAACCAAAGGGTGTCTGCCTGGCTTGGTCAGTTGAATATCCAACTTTGGCCCAGGTCATTATCTCACAGTTCCTGAGTTCAAGCCCCACGTCTGGCTTTGCACTGATAGTACAGACCCTGCTTCAGATCCTCTGTCTCCCTCTCTCTCTGGTGCTTCCCCACTTGCTCTCTCTCTCTAAAAAAATAAATTAACATTTAAAAAGTTATAAGCAAATATTATGGAAATTTCATTGTATGTAAATATCCTAAATGATCTCATCAAAAGGCAAAGGTCATCAGATGGATTTCAAACATCTAACTTTTTATGATAAATTCATCTAAACAACTTAAAAGCGGAGGAGAGGGAAGATGGCAGCTTAGGAGGATGCTGGGCTCACCGTGCGTCCGGCTGATCACTTAGATTCCACCTACACCAGCCTAAATAACCCAGAAAACTGCCAGAGGATTAGCAGAACGGAGTCGCCGGAGCCAAGCACAGACAAGAGGCCCACGGAAGAGGGTAGGAAGGGCGGCGAGGCGGTGCGCGCTCCACGGACTGGCGGGAGGGAGCCGGGGC
>NW_024412441.1:4112144-4219644 GCF_014898765.1 Herpailurus yagouaroundi
ATGGAATACTACGTGGCAATGAGAAAAAATGAAATATGGCCTTTTGTGGCAACGTGGATGGAACTGGAGAGTGTGATGCTAAGTGAAATAAGCCATACAGAGAAAGACAGATACCATATGGTTTCACTCTTATGTGGATCCTGAGAAACTTAGCAGGAACCCATGGGGGAGGGGAAAAAAAAAAAAAAAGAGGTTAGAGTGGGAGAGAGCCAAAGCATAAGAGACTGTTGAGAACTGAGAGCAAACTGAGGGTTGATGGGGGGTGGGAGGGAGGAGAGGGTGGGTGATGGGTATTGAGGAGGGCACCTTTTGGGATGAGCATTGGGTGTTGTATGGAAACCAATTTGAGAATAAATTTCATATAAAAAAAAAGAGTACACTTATGATGAGCACTGAAAAAAAACAAACAAAAAAAAACAAAACAAAACAAAACAAAAAAAAAATAATAACATTAAAGCAATGGAATATTATTTGGCCGTGAACAAGCAATGGATCACTGTTACATGATGTAACATGGATGAACTTTGACATTATCCTTGTTGAAAAAAGCCAGTAATGGAAGTCCATTTATCACATGATTCCATTTATATGAAATGCCAGAAAAGGCAAATTTGTAGAGACAGAAAGTAGATTAATAGTTGCTTGGATTCAAGTGGTATGATAGATGAAGTGGGGGATGGGTCATAACTATATGGTATGAATGTTATTTTATTTTTTTAGGTGAATAAGATGTTCTAAAATTAACAGTGGTGATATTTGTGCATATCTGTGACTATACAAATAATCACTAAATTATGAAATTTAAATGAATATATTATATAGCATGTGAATTATATCTCAATAAAGCTTTTACAGTAGACTTAAAACCTAGTCAACTGGAAATCTGGTTCAATATAGGATATAAACTACATTACTGGAATGTTAATGGAAATATTCCTGGCTGCACAGATACATAGAAAACATTATTTTAAAATTAAGCAGGCATAGGGGTGCCTGGCTCGCTCAGTCAGTTAAGCATTGGACTTCAGCTCAGATCATGATCCCATGGTTCGTGTGTTCGAGCCCCACATCCGGCTCTGTGCTGACAGCTCAGATCCTGGAGCCTGCGTCGGATTCTGTGTCTCCCTCTCTCTCTGCCCCTCCCCCACTTGTGCTATGTCTCTGTCTCTCAAAAAATAAATAAACACTTTAAAAATTTAAAATTAAGCAGGCATAAATGAGTGGCGAATCTGCTATTTTTTTCAGTTTATTTATTTATTTTTGAGATAGAGAGGAAACAAGCAGGGGAGGGGCAGAGAGAGAGAGAAGCCCCAGTAGGCTCTGCGCTGTCAGCCCAGGGCTAGACACAGAGCTCAATCCCACCAACCGTGAGATCATGACCTGAGCGGAAATCAGGAGTCAGACACTTGACTGACTGAGTCACCCAGGTGTTCCAAAAATATACGATTAATATACATCTAATCATTTTTCCATTTCACTTGTAGAATAAATCAGTTACACTCATTTTGAGAAATAACATCTGTATTTGGCAATGCTTCTTTGGAACAAATCCACCTGGCTTAATATAATGCATTTTGCCTATAGCACATTCTCAATGAATTCTGGCTCTGAATTCATGCACAATAAAGAAAGAGAGATATAATAATTTTGTCACTAGTATTTGAAGCTAGATTCACAAATACATTTAACTTTTTATTTCAACTTACATATTGGGTCCAGTGGAAATCTATGTAGCATTTTGATATTCTTAAGAGCAAAGTTTTTGAGTATAAGTCTTTAATAATAAATTATTGAGTGACTAGTGACTAGTACATAATCTTTTCTAGCCCCGCAGCATGTTGCCTCCTGTATCTAAGACTATGAACTCAGTTGTAAGTCTTCTGTGGTAATTTAAACAACCCATTCACAGACAACTTGTAATAATATGACTCTTGTCTTAAACTATGGGTAATTATTCCAACTCTCTTCTCCTCACCCCTAACTGCTTTGTCCATGATCTAGATAAGAGTAAAGAAACAAAGCTTGTCCTTAAGGAAATAAAGATAAAGAATGGGGGTGGGGCGCCTGGGTGGCTCAGTGGGTTAAGTGTTGACTTGGCTCCGCTCATGATCTTACCGTTCATGAGTTCAAGCCCCACATTGGGGTCTGTGCTGACAGCTCAGAGCCTGGAGCCTGCTTCGAATTCTGTGTCTCCCTCTCTCTCTCTCTGCCCTCCCCCCACTCATTCTCTCTCTGTCTCTCAAAAATAAATAAACACTTAAAAAATTTTTTAAAGGAAAAAAAGAATGAAGTCATTGCTCCCAATTTATATAGGCTAGAAAGAAGCATTTTGAACCACATCATATGATTTAATGTTCCTTCTTAGAATGGAGCAAATGAGAAATTATGGAAGCTGGAATATGTTTACAGTTTGTATTTTTTCTTCATATAGACTTTTTAACTTAACTTTAATATTTATTGAGCATTTATGTGCTCTGCACTATTCTAAGCACTTTACATATATTAACACATATTAATCCAAACTAAGACTATGAAATAGGTACTCCTAACTTAATTTTATGTTGAGAAGTTAAGCAACTGGCCTAAGGCCACCCAGCTGGTGAATATCAAAACTAGCTGGCTGACTGAATACAGAGACTTTAAGTGCAGTCATTTCCAGACATGAATATAGCATCATTTGCTATTCTAGAAGTCAAGGGAACATCCAGGGCAAAATTATGTTTCCTATTTGAAGCTCAGAAATTATATTTGAAGGAAAGCATCCAGCATGGAAAGAAAATAGGCTATTTGTAGTAGAATGAAAAATGTTGCACAAATCAATGTTAGGTTTTTTCAATGAAAGACAACTCAAGAACTAAAAGGGATCACAATCATGTATCCTAAATATTATGTGTAATATATATATATATATATATATATATATATATGGAAATTAACAAATATTACTGCTTTTAACTTTCCTGCTGGTGATGTAAGTTAGCATAAAATTTCAGCTATCCTGAAATGATAGGTATGTACCTTTTCACTAGAAATAAACTATTTGAAAAATGATTTGGGGGGCACTGTTCTTTCATAAAGCTGTGTAGAACTGGTAAAGTCACAGAAAGTAAAGAAAATTAAAAAGCAAAACTAAAAGTGCTTGAGAGATTTAATTATTTTGTATATCTCTAACAGAATAAGAATTAAAGGTTTTCCTAAGTTTGATACGGTAGCAGTTAATAGTTAAATTAGGTATATACATTTGTGTTATAATTTTTTCTTTTTAAAGATAAAGCCTGATTCCTTTCAAACAGAAATTTTGTTTTCACTTATGAGACTATTAATCAAGATATGAAGTAAACCAAAATTAAAAACGATTATTTTAGGAGGGAGTATTCTCTCTCAGCTAGAAGACTAATCTTAAGCAAAGGAAATGAGATTTGGGACATGTATTTTTTTATAACATGCTTGAAAAAAATGTATTATTTGTTAGTTAACATTCTGAACATGTGTCAGATGGTTTGTCAGAACTAATAAATGCTTTTTGTAGAAAATGAATGTTTTTCAGTGTAAAGCCTCTCATCCAAAGTTGTGTTAGGAATGAAAAAAATATAAATAATATCTATGATAAATGTTTTGTAAAATCAAGTAGATGTTAATAATTTGGGAGACTCCTTAATATAACTGAATTTCTTATTTAAATGCAATTCTTTATTCTTATTTCTCATACATACATAATACTAGATTGCTCTAAAATTATTGCTATTATTCATTGGAAATATATGATGACATCCATTTCAGAATATTTGTATTTTAAGAGCCTGAACAGAAGATTTAAATGGAATACACTACACATAAAATCATAAACAGAGACTTTAAAATCCCATTTCTTTAGTAAGAGCTTACTGTGATAGGCAATAATTTGTGGCCACTTAAACTGAAGATGGTTTTTCTATTAACCAAAGGTGAAAGTACAGGAGGGGGAGGTGTGGAGGCAAAAAATTTTGAATGTGTTGATTTTGAAATGTCTATGAAACATGAAGACGGGAATGTT
Organism: Herpailurus yagouaroundi; assembly: GCF_014898765.1. Taxonomy (NCBI): domain Eukaryota; kingdom Metazoa; phylum Chordata; class Mammalia; order Carnivora; family Felidae; genus Herpailurus; species Herpailurus yagouaroundi. Next base: position 4,116,178 of record NW_024412441.1, read on the forward strand.
CAATAAAAATATAGGTGTGGAACTCATGGGTATGGTTTGAGCACGGGCTAGATTTCAGATTTTTCAAAGTGTAGATAGCAAAATGTAGACCGGTTGCATAGGTCAGGTTTGATAATTTACAAAATGAGTCCTACATAAAACCCAAGACAGCAAGAGCAGAGCTTAGTGGGTTGAATGATTACCAATGGAAACTGAATGTTTAGGTCAATAGGTGAAGCTAGCAGAAAGAAAATCGAATGATAAAAAGGGGTGGACATTAGATTGAGGAAAAGGGACACATCAGGAGACCAAGGAGCTCCATTCCATGGAAGAGTAGCTACATAGATACACAGAAAAGAGAGTTAGGAGTGGATCCCAAGGTTCAAGTTGTGCCATGCCATCCCAAATTCAGTCAAGGATCTTAGAGTTCAAGATGTTGGAAATACCATCTGATTGGGACATATATGACAATACGGAGGCAGATTTTAGGGGGAACCGGAACACTTTGAATTAGCAAACACAATCTGGGTGAATTGGAGTCAGTGTGTGAAAATGAGATTTCTTATTTGCAAATTCTGCAACCACAGCTCTAGTCTTTCCTAGCCATTCAATTAGGTAATAAATTAGCTGGTATTATTTTTCTGCTCAGTCATATAAATGCAGAGATTTGGAATGTTCAGTTCAACTGTAGTGAAAACACTTTTGAATAGCTTTCTCTAAAATTCCCTTATAATCTAAGGCTGTAATAGCAAGAGTGGGATTTGCTATGCAAAACTACTAGATTAAATAGTGAAATGATGCCTGAAAGAAACATCCCTATTGCATAGAAGACCTACCTTTAGTATTACTTCCTAACTCTACTGAGTAAACATATCTTGATTAAAATGAAAGTTCAATACATTTGTTGTGCCTCTTAAGTTTACTGAGAAACTACTCCATGTCTTATAAAAAATATTTTGAAAAAAGAAATTTTGAAAATCTCTATTAACACTAGGTGCAGCAAATGGACTCAGAGTGAAAGGGCCTGAGTCTTCATTTCAAAAGCATGCTGAACAGAAAGAAAACTAGAGCCAAGTAAGGAAAAATGCTACTTAAATAACATACCTTATTTGAGCCATTATAAATCTCCTATCATCAGTTAAACATAAAAAATTTAACCAGAGTAGAAGTCACCAGAAGTAAGAGCCAGTTTATTTCAACAAAGAGGTATACCACCTTATATTCTTCAGCAAAGTGCTCACAATCCACCTGCTCAATTCATCAGACAGATGTTGACACAAATTTCACTGCACAGATATGTTGGGAATTGCTGCAATTCTCAAACATTTAGATGTGTAAGGTTGATAGGTGAGAAAAGGAGCAAAAAGAGATGTTCTAATGTGTTTTGCAACTGCTCAATAAAAGGAAGATTTGAGTCACCCAAAAGACGAAATGGGTTGCCATTTTCTTTAATTTATTCCATCTACCAACATTTAGTTCAATTGCCCAAGTATAGAGGATGTCAGTCATAGTCAACTATCACTAACATTGTTACGTCATTTTGTTACTTTGTATCAGTGAGAAAAATTCTTCATCTTAAGTATCTTCGTCTAAAATCTGCTTAGTAGATACTAGTACTGTACCATTTGGGGGGAATTTCCCTATTTAAGTGAATTTTCAACGGAACAAAAAATTCCAGTGCCATCCCCAAGTCTCTTCTTAAAATTTGCTGTAATGAAATAAAGCCTGAAAAAAGATTATATAAAACAATTGCTGGATAACGGTATCATTTCTAGAGTTTCTAATAAACTAAGTTCCTGAACTGAGGTTGAAATGGTTGTCAACAAAACTTAAATTCTTAGTTGTGAAATAGGATCTAGAGTCCTGTTTAAAGATGTGTGGAGAGAATACTGTGCTTATTTCCTATTTTATCAGATACCGGGTGCAAACAGGAGAAACGTAAATGTTTTGGAAAGCTTTTTCCTAAGGCGAGAGCTGAAAACAAAATAAAAGAACAGCTGTGCTTAAGATGACCTGTGAGGTCCTTCCAAGACTGTAATTCACTCTCAAGTGATCCCCAGACCTAGAATATGTATATTAATATTATGCTATCAATAGTGTCAGCATGACAAGGACAGAGAAGGTTGATAAGCATGTATGATTTATATGAAAAGAGACAGCTATCCAGATCAATTAAACTGTTTTGAGACAACCTGCTCTTTAACAGTTTTAGCCAGAATTCCTGGACAAGAACATTCAGTTTGTCATACTGTGCTCAATAATACTTTAAAATAAAAATTCTGATGGCTTAAATATTATCTCCACCTCATAATTTTCAAATTGCTATGCCAATAAACATAAGACAGAGAAAAAAAAACATTTCTATCATTTAAGCAAGTAACTAATTTGTAAAATGTATTATTTAATATTTTAGAACATCTATTAACTCGTGGCTATATGGAGAATCTCTGCTTGTTCTTTTTCCAAAATATTATCTCTTGGTAACCTTGAAAAAGTACTTATTGTATAGCGGGCACTGGTCTGGGCACTTAAAAACATTAATTTATTATACATATACATTTTTATTATATATAATATATATTTATTATATTATTATATGTTTATTTATATATAATATATATTTATTATATACTTATTTATATATTTATATAAATATTTATATATATTTATTATTATATTATATATATTTTTAAATTTTTTTAACGTTTATTCATTTTTGAGACAGAGAGAGACAGAGCATGAATGGGGGAGGGTCAGAGAGAGAGGGAGACACAGAATCTGAAACAGTCTCCAGGCTCTGAGCTGTCAGCACACAGCCTGACGCTGGGCTCAAACTCACGGACCGCGAGATCATGACCTGAGGGAAGTCGGACGCCCAACCGACTGAGCCACCCAGGCGCCCCAATATATATATATATATATTTTTTTTTTAACGTGTATTCACTTTTCTGGGAGACAGAGACAGAGTGCCAGGAGGGCAGAGGCAGAGAGAAAGGGAGACACAGAATCCGAAGCAGGCTCCAGGCTCTGAGTTGTCAGCAAAGAACCTGACCCGGGGCTCGAACCACAAACTGCGAGAACATGACCTGAGCCGAAGTCAGATGCTCAACCAACTGAGCCACCCAGGTGCCTCAAAACGTTAATTTATTTGATTCGTGTAACAATCCTGAGGGTCAAATGTTATGATTAGTCACATTTTAGAGATAAGGACAAAGAGATACAGATATACTAAGTGACTAGCCCAAAGCCATACATGTAAATAGTTAGCTAACCTATGAGACTACTGAAGGGATTTGAAAGAGCTCATATACAGCACAAATATTTCACCTTTCTGAACTGAAGAAAAAAGTGAGAAGCAGATATTGGAATCAAATAAATGTATATAAAAAAATGAACTCATTACTTACAATGCTTATGTTGAACAATAGGACATTAAATCTGTTAGACAAGTAAGGGTGTTAATATTTTAACACTAAATTGGACACACTTAGCCAATCACTCTCCTTGGCAGAGTTTAAAAATCAATGGTTTCCACAGGGATCTGCCTGAAAAATATATGCCATGAAAGCACAGAATGGAATGTATGTCCTCTGCAAGCAGGCAGATCACAAGAAGGAAAAAAGAACAAGGAGAAGGAGGAGGGAGGGGGCAAAATTGATACAATCTTTCCATCTTAGTTTCTTATTTCTGCAAAAACTACCACAAATTTACTAGCTTAAAATATCATGTATTTATTATGTCACAGTTCTGGAGAAGAGAGGTCCTAAAATCAAGGTGTTGGCACAGCTATTCATTGTGGAGGATCTAAGAATACAGGTCCTTGCCTTTTCTAGCTTCTATAAGCCACTTGCATTCCTTGGTTCGTGGTCCCTTTCTTCCATCTTCAAAAGTTCATTGCTCTGACCTCTACTTCTTTTATCCCCTTGTCTTTTCCTTCTTTGACCCTCTTGCTTCCTTTTTGTAAGGACCCTTGTGAGTACATTGGACTCACCCAGATAATCTAGAATAGTCTCCCCATCTCAAGATCTTTAATCACATTTGAGAAGTGCCTTTTGATATATAAGACAACATATTTGCGGGTTCCAGGGATTATTAGAATGTGGACATTTGTAGAGGGCATTATGAGGCCATGTCACCAAAGTTGCCACTGGGAAGGAATGAATAAAAGAGCAAAGGCTAGAACTGTTACTCTACTGATGTTCTCTTCAAGTAGTATCATACATAACATTAGAGGAAAGAGACTCCCTCTCTAATCACATTTTGTAGGGTATGGTTCCTTTCTCAGTGGGCTTAGCCATTAAACTCATTCTTAAAAAATTTTTTTTCAACGTTTATTTATTTTTGGGACAGAGAGAGACAGAGCATGAACGGGGGAGGGGCAGAGAGAGAGGGAGACACAGAATCGGAAACAGGCTCCAGGCTCTGAGCCATCAGCCCAGAGCCTGAGGCGGGGCTCAAACTCACGGACCGCGAGATCGTGACCTGGCTGAAGTCGGACGCTTAACCGACTGTGCCACCCAGGCGCCCCAAACTCATTCTTAATCAAAGCTGGTCTTATCTCTCTCACAACAGGAAATCATTAATAGCTTGCAATCTATTAACCCACTTTCCTATTACCAGCTACAGTTACTTTATGTATCTTGTTTGGGGACCACTAGCATGTAGTAGAGATTTCAGAGTTCCCTAGACATCTCTTACATCTATTAGAACAGTGAATTGAAACAATTGTGTCCAAGGGCTCTCTAGAAACAAGACTGAAAAGCCAATTCCATATTCTTTTTCCCACCCCAAGTTAGGTTCAAACATGTAGTCCATTATAGCTCAAAGGATGTTATACAATATTTTAAATAGACTTCAAAAATTACATACAATTAGATATTTCCATAAGAATGGTAACAACAAAGATATCTGTTACATAAGAATGTAAATTCTTTCCATTATGAAGTTTTTGGTATATATTAAAATCCAAAAATTAAATTCTTTTAAAAATTAATGTTGAAAAACAATATTTGATTCAAATTATGAAACCATATTAGCTTCCTTTTATAAGTTAAACTTACTAATTAAAGCCCAAAATATATCCCAAACAATAATATAGTCTACTCACCCTCATGAGTTCTTGATGTTTGGATAGACTGAGTTCTTTTATCATCTTCAGTCTGGGTTCTATCTCACTACCATGGGGCAGGCGTTACAGTTTCTGAAGTCACTCTTCATGTTACCCCATAGTTGGAAACTGTGTACATAAATATTAGAGTGGATACATATACTGCTTAATCATACAGTAAAAATTAACCATAATTATCTTAAAATACGATAGTGACATAAAGATGTTTTATGTTTTTAAACAATGAATACTAAAGTGAGTTCTTCAGCATAAATATTAGGAGAAATAGAGTCACAGAAATGGTAAATATGCAGGCATAAAAATGAGTTTTAAATGAAGAAAATAGTACCTTTGGTGATTTAAAGTATAAGAATTAAATAAATGATAAAAATAAAACATTATTCAAGAGGAGGTTAAATTGAATAAAGTGTTCTAAGATTCTGGCATTATTGAGTTAAGTAGAAAAACTAATAGCTAGTAATCAGCATCTTTTTCCAGCTCCATTGAGATAATTGACAAATAATATTATATAAGTTTATGATATATAATATGATGATTTTATATATATACAAATTGTATATTTCATTGGGAATTTATATATAAATTATACACACACACACACACACACACTTTAGGTTGGTTAACACATTCATAACTTCATGTAATTACTTCTTTTCTGTGTATATGTGGTAAGTTTAAGATCTATTCTCCTAGTGACATTTAAGGATATAATATAGTATTGTTAACTCTAGTCATTGCACTGTTCATTAGATCTCTAGAAATTGTTCATCTTATAAATGTTACTGATCTTTGGCCAATATCTAATCATTTCCTCCAAACCTGAGCCCCTGGCAACCCCTAATCTGTTTCTCTGAGAAAGTCTTTTATAGATTTCAAATAAAAGTGACATCATGGAGTATTAGTCTTTCTCTATCTGAATTATTCCTCTTAGCACAGTGCCCTCAAGGTTCATCCACATTGTCCCATATGGAAGAATCAAAGATCAGTCTGGGATCTCTAATCTATTCCATTGGACGGTACAGTACCATCTCTGTTCATCTTTCTCAAGACTGCCATGAGTATCTGGGGTCTTTTGTGCTTCCGTATGAATTTTAAGACTGTTTTTCTATTTTTGCTAAAAGTGCCATTTTTTTTTTCATTTTCATGATTTACAATGAATCTTTCCATAGATTTGGGTAGTATGGAAATGTTAATACTACAAATTTAATAATATTAGTTCTTTTGATCCAAGAACACAGAAATATTTTAACGCATTTGTATCTTTTTCAGTTTCTTTTATCAATGTCTTATAATTTTCAGTGTACAGATCTTTCACCTCCTTAGTTACATTTATTCCTAAGCATTTAAAACAAATTTTTTTTTAATGTTTATTTAGTTTTGAGAGGCAGACAGAGACAGAGTGTGAGCTGGGGAAGGGGCAGAGAGAGGGAGACATAGAATCCAGAGGAGGCTCCAGGCTCTGAGCTTCCAGCATAGAGCCTGAAGTGGGGCTTGAACTCATAAGCCACGAGATCATGACCTGAGCCAAAGTCGGACATTTAACCGACTGAGCCACCCAGGCGCCCCTAAGCATTTTGTTTTGATGCTGTTGTAAATGGGATTATTTTTCTTTATTTTTTAGATAGTTTGTTGTTGGCATATAGAAATTCAATTGATTTTTGTATGTTGATTTTGTATCATGAAACTTTATTTATTTTTTAATCAGTTCTAACAGGTGTTTTGGTGGGTATCATATCTTCTATAAAAAGAGAAAATTTTATAACTTCTTTTATGATTTAGGTATCTTTTATTTATTTTTCTTGCCTACTTGCTCTGGCTAGGACTTTCAGTAAGTAGGTTGAATAGAAGTGGTGACAGTGGGCATCCTTGCCTTCTTCCTGACCTAAGAGGAAAAGATTTCAACTTTTCACTATTGAGTATGATGTTAGCTGTGGGGTTGTGGTATGTGGCCTTTATCATGTTGAGGTGTGTTCCCTCTTTACCCAATTTTTGAAAGTTTTTACCATGAAAAGATTTTGAATTTTGTCAAATGCCTTTTCTACTGCTGATCATATAACTTTTATCTTTCATTTTATTAATGTGGTGTATCACATTTGTTCATTTGTGGATTTTAAAATATCCTCGTATCCCAGGGATGAATCCCACTTGATCATGATGTATGATCTTTAATGTACTGTTGAATTCATTTTGCTAAGAATTTTTACATCTGAGAATTTTTACATCTATGTTCATCAGGTATATTGACTTGTAGATTTCTTCTCTTGTAGTGTTCTTATCTGACTCGGTATCAGGGTGATTCTGGCCTCTTAAAGTGAGTTTGGAGTGTTCTCTCCTCTTCAGTTTCTTGGAAGAGGCTTAGAAGGATTGGCATTCGTTCTTCTTTAAAATTCTTCAGTGAAACCATCTGGTCTTAGGCATTTCTTTTTTGGGAGATTTTTAATTGCTGATTCAATATCTTTACTTGTTATTGGTCTGTTCACTTTTTTCTATTCATGATTCAGTATTGGTAAGTTGTAGGTTTCTAGAAATTTATTCATGCCTTCTAGGATGTCCACTTAGTTGGCATATATCTATTCATGGTAGTCTCCTATGAGACTGTGGTATCATTTGTAAACTCTGCTCTTTCATTTATAGTTTCATAATTTTAATTTTAATTATTCGGCCCTCTCTTGTTTTTTTCTCTGTGCATATGCATAGGAGTAAACTTACTGAATTATATGATAAATCTATGTTGAACTTTTTGAGGAACTGTTGAACTGTTTTTAAGAGCAGAATTTTCAACAGCAGAAGCAATGCATGAGGGTTCAATATCTTCACATCCTTATCAACGATTATTATTATTTATAGTTATGTCAGTGGGCATAAAGACATACATCATTGTGGCATTGATTTTAAATTCCCTAATGACTAATGACGTTATGCATCATGTTGTGTACTTACAGCTACTATTTATATTCTTTGGGGAAATGTCCATTAAAATATTTCCCTGACTTTTGACTTATTTGTTCTTTTATTGTTGAGTTACAGGGTTAGAGCTTTATTAGATATGATTTGCAAGTGTTTTCTCCCTTTTTGTGGGTTATCTAACAGAGAAATGGTTGCCTAATCCAAGCTCCTAAAGATTTACATATCAGTTATTTCTTAATAGTTGTGTAGTTTTATTTTTACATTTAGTTAATTTTGCATAAAGTTTTTTACATGATGTGAGGTAGGGATTAAAATTCATTCTTTTGTGTGGTGGCTATCCAGTGGTCCCAGTGTCATTTGTTGAGAAGACTGTTTCCCCACAGAATCATCTTGGCACCACTGACAAAAATTAATTGACCATAAATGCAAGGCTTTATTTCTGAACTTTAAATTATATTCTATTTATCTATATGTCTGTCTTTATGTCAGTACAACACTACCATGATTACAGTTACTTTTTAATAAGTTTTAAAATTGGGAAGTGTGAGTTCTCCAAGTTATTATGTCATTTCTTTTCAAGATTCTTTTGGTTATTCCTAGCATTTCCATGTGAATATTAGGATCAGGCTACCAATTTCTAAGGAATAGGATGTTGGAATATATTTTAAAATATTTATTTATTTATTTATTTATTTATTTATTTATAGTTATTTTTAAAGAGAGAGAGAGAGACACACAGAGACGGGAGGGGGGGCAGAGAGAGAGGCAGAGAGAGAGCAGGTGAGAATCCCTAGCAGGATCTGCACTGTCAGCATGGAGCCCAATATGGGGCTCGATCTCATGAACCATGAGATGATAACCTGAGCTGAAATCAAGAGCAGGATGCTTAAACAACTGCACCACCAAGACACCCCATGATGTTGGAATTTTGACAGGGATCACATTGGATCTATAGATTAATTTGAGAGTATAGACATATTAAAATATTAAATCCTCCAATCTATTAACATGAAACATCTGTTTATAAGTGTTACTTTATTTGAACAGTGTTTTGTGGTTTTTAGTGTAAAATTTTTGAACTTATTTGCTAAAATTAGTTCTTACTCTATTCTTTTTAGTGTTACTGTATATAGATTTTTTAAAAATTTGTTTCAAATTATTAATTCCTTGTATACAGAAATGCAACTAATTTGTGTGTGTTGATTTAGTATCTTGCAACCTTGCAAATATATTTATTAGCTCTAATATGTTTGGTGTAGGTGCACTGGGACTTACAATGTGTAAGATCATGCCATCTGCAAATAGTGATAGTTTTACTTCTTCCATCCCAATTTGGGTTCCTTTTATTTATTTTACTTGTCTAATTGCCCAGGCTAGAACTTCTAATAGTATGCTAAATGTAACTGGCAGGAGTAGACAGACTTGACTCATTCCTGATCTTACGGGCAAAGCTTACATGCTTTCACCATTAAAAAGGATGTTATCTGTGAGTTTTTAACAGATGCCTTTTATCGGGTTGAGGAAGTTCAGTTATATTCCTGTTTTGCTTAGAGTTGTTTTTAATCAAATTAGATTGTTACATTTTATCAAATGCTTTTTGTGCATCTAGTGAGATGATCATGTGTTGTTGGTTTTTTTTCCTAATTCTATTCTTATGGCATATTACGTTGATTGGTTTACATATGTTGAAACAGCCTTGTATTTGTGGTATAAATCCTCCCTGAGCATGACTTATACTCTTTTTGTAGGCTGCTTAATTTGGTTAGTTAGTATTTTGTGAGGATTTATGAGTCTACATTTATGAAGGCTATTCTGTAGTTTTATTGTGATGTCTTCAGTTTGTTTCATAGTAATTCTGGCTTTATGGAATGAGTTGGGAAGCACCAACTCTTGCTTTTTGGAAGAGTTTGAGAAAGACTTGTGCTAATTTTCTAAACATTTGGTGGAATTCAACAGTGACGTAGGATCCTAGGCATTTCTTGTGGGAAGTTTTTTGATTAATTTATTCTCCTTAGTAAATCAATTGGTATTTTCTATTTTTTTTATTTTAAAAAAGAATTTTTTTAATGTTTATTTATTTTTGAGAAACAGAGAGAGACAGAGTGTGAGCAGGTGAGGGGCAGAATGAGAGGGAGACACAGAATCTGAAGCAGGCTTCAGGCTCTGAGCTGGCAGCACAGAGCCTGACGTGGGGCTTGAACTCACAAACTGTGAGATCATGATCTAAGTGAAGCCGGACGCTTGACCAAGTGAACCACCCAGGTGCCCCCAAAGGGGTTTTCTATTTTTAAAAGTCAGTTGCACTATTACTTTCTACTTACTCGCTCATTTTATCTCGCTTATCTAATTTGTTAGTGGAAAATTATTCATTTTATTCCCTTACGCTCCTTTTGATTTCTGTAAAGTTTGTAATAATGTCCTTTCCTTCATTCCTCATTTTAGGAATTTGAGTCTTCTCTCTCTCCCTCTCTCTCTCTAATTCTTCACCCACCCTGGAAAACCCCCCACCATTAGTTTAGGTAAAAGTTTGTTAATTTTGTTGATCTCTCAAAGAAACAACTTTTGGTCTCATTGATTTTCTCTATTATTTCTATTCCTTATTTCATTTATTTTCTTTTTAACATTTATTAATTCCTACCTTAATCTGCTTGGGTTTAATGTACTATTTCCAGTTTAAGGTAGAAGTTTAGATCATTGATTTTCTATCTGCATTCTTTTTAGTGCAGGCATTTATAGTTATAATTTTCTTCTAATCACAGTTTCTCTGCATTCCATAAGTTTTGTTGTGTTTTAGTTTTCTTTTATCTATAGTTATTTTATAATTTACCTTCTTATTTCTTCATTGACCTATTAGTTATTTGGGATTGGATGATTCTTCTTTGACTCATTAGGTTAAGTAAGTTATTTAGTGTGTGGTTTAATTGACATATATTTGAGAATTTTCAGATATTCTTGTTGTTGATTAATTTCATACACTTGTGGAGAAAGAATATACTGTAACATTTCAGTCCTTTAAAATTTATAGAAACTTGTTTTGTGACCTGAGATTTGATCTATCCTGGAGGATGTTCCATGTGAAACTGAGAATGTATATTATGATTATGTTGACTGGATTGATCTATAGATCTCTCTTATGTTTAGTTGGTTATAGCACTCTTCAAGTCTTCTATTTATTTGCTGATTTTCTCTCCAGCTGGTTTATCCACTATTGAAAGTGTGATATTAAAGTTTCCAAATATTATTGTTGAATTGTTCATTTATCCTTTCAATTCTGTTAGTTTTTGCTTCATGTATTTTTGGTTCCTGTTAGGTACATATATGCTAATGACAGTTAAACCTTCATGATGGATTGATCCTTTTAACATTATATAATGTCCTATTTGTCTCTAGTAACAAGAGTAAAAATTTGCTGAATGCTTACTATGTTCCAGGCACAATTATAAGCAATGTGTTAGTTGTAGTTCATGAGTTATTTCGTTGAATTAAAAATACCAAATAGATTCTATTGTTTCATTGGTTTCTGAAAAAAAAAATAATTCTCAGTGGTATTTTTAGTCATTGAGGTATTGAGGATATTTAATGTTTTGTTGTGCTGAAGTATTGTTCATATATCTCATTCTAGATTTTTTTGTTTATGGATTGTTATAAATCTGGGGTCTATCCTAGACCCATGTTTGTCATCAAGTAAAGATTTAAGCCTTGGTTACTCTTAACTTGTATATTGGCATTGTTCCCAAATCACCTTAAAGTATATACAAGTTATTGCTAGGATACACTACAAAACCAGTGTGTACTACTAAACAGACCTCAAATATATACTAGTTTCAGCAAAGAGTTTTTCTAATAGATTTGATCACTGTAAAACTACAGATTGCACAAACACTACTATAATTTCCATTACGTACTACCCTCACTTATATTTCTATGTTCTTCTGAAACTACAAAACTTAAAAAAAATCACCATTTTTTTGGTGATCTGTTTCTCCCCTCTGCAAAATAAAAGCAACACAAGCCTACACTTAATTTCTAATATGCACACACGCACGTGCATGTGCGTGTGTGTGTTACAATCTATAGATGGCTACGGATGGAGAGATATTGATGTGGAGGCAGAGCAAAAATATCTTTTTCTCACTAAATGAAAATGAAAGAGAGAGTTGGTTGTTCAATTTTCTTGTCACTGATTATTCTAAGACTATAAAGTTGGGAGACAGAAGGTGGAAGGAGCTCTGAGTCTCCCAGTAAGACTTTTCAATCTTGGCAATTTTTGGTCCTCTCAGGAAAAACAAGTGTTTCTCACTGGTTGTGGTTTTGAAGTCAGTTCTATACATCTACCCAGTGAATCGTTTACTAACGGGTTTACTTTCAGGTTGATTTTTACCCATTCTTTTGTCATCTTAACGTTTTCTGTCCTTTGTAGGTATTCCAATGGACAGGTTCTGTGAATCATTTGGAATTTGTTCCCATTTTTGAGATTCCTAAATTATCAAGTTAGCATGCTCAATTTTATATTGCATTTTGATTAGATGCTTTCTTTGATAATATATAAATTATATGTGATTTATACAAGTTAATATAAATTAATTTTATCTTCATATTTAGAGCAGGGAAAAATTGCCTAAATACAGTTTAAATTCAAACTTCAGCTCTTTGGGCAACCAAATAAAATAATTTTAAATACAGCTGGTCAAATTCATTAGTGAATTATTGTCTGTACCACTCAGACTAAGAAGTCATAAGTCAATTTCTTTTTATTTTTCAATATTCTTTACTTTAAAAGAATTATTCTTTTCATAGTATTGCAATATGCAGTTCCCTTGTGCATTGTGTGTGTGTGTGTGTGTATGTGTTCCAGAACAATAAATCAGCATTTGTCAGGAAACATTCATATGCTTGCTGCTACTTCTGCCTTATTTTCATGGCTAAAATCATCCAGAGATAATAGACCCCAGGGAGAAAGTAAACAAATTATACAGGAACAACACAATTCCTCAGAACAGGTTGGCAGCATGGATTCTACATCCCAGATTTGTTACACTCTGGTGAGAAATCTTAGAGGGGCCATTATTCTTTGTCAGGGGCAGCATGAGCAGCATGTAAAGGGTTCATATTCAGCACTGACAAATTGAACTTAGTATTTTATTTAAAAATAACATCCATCAGAGTAGGAGTGGATTTTTAGAAGGATAATATATAGCTTTGTCACTTTTTTTTTTTTTTTTTTTTTTTTGCCGAATTTGGATGCATACCATCTACTCTACATGGGTTGCAGGAATGAAATAATGGAGAAATCTGAATTTGAATTCATAAACTCTGGATTTGAGTCCCAGGCCTTATATTACTAAGCAGGTGGGCAACTTAATCATTTTTGCTGTTCAAATCCCTTTTTTGAATAAAGAAAATACTGATACCACATCATTTTGAAGACTAAACATGAGGTGGTATACATAAAAATACTTGGAAACTATAAAGTGGCATGAGATAAGAAATTAGTAGGAGTGCCTGGGTGGCTCGTTCAGTTGAGCGTCCGACTTGTGCTCAGGTCATGATCTCACAGTCTGTGAATTCAAGCCCTGCTTTGGGATCTGTGCTGATGGCTCAGAGCCTGGAGACCGCTTTGGATTCTGTGTCTCCCTCTCTCTCTGTTCTTCCCCCTCTCACACTTTCTCTCTCTCTCTCTCTCTCTTTCTCAAAAAAAGATTAAAAAAATTAAAAAACAATAAGTTGAGAAATTAGTATATTATTGTTAACATTTAATTAGACTAGTTTCTGGTGGCACTGAAGATATATTAGAGTAAAATTACACATATATATAGGTGACAAAGATGGTAAACCTGCTGAGTAGCAGATCTAAAGCTTAGTCCCTCCATGTTAATTCCCCTGCCTGGCTTTCTCCCACTATTTGTCTCACTCCATCAGTGGTAACATCCACAGTGTGATTTCCTGAGTTAATTTTTACTTGTTTCTATTTCTCCTACCCAAGTCTTCTTGTGGTGTTTCGCTTTCCCAATTTAGAGTGCTAAAGGCACATGCTAATGTGCTAAGGCATATGCTAATAAATAATTATTGTCTGATAGCTCACTCATTCATTTACCTGTCCATTATTTATTTATTTATTTATTTAAATCCTTCTTTCTTTAAAAATGTGGCCCACTTGCATTTCTGATGGGGCATCTATTTGTTTTTTGGTTTTTTTTTATTTATATATGAAATTTATTGTCAAATTGGTTTCCATACAACACCCAGTGCTCATCCCAAAAGGTGCCCTCCTCAATACCCATCACCCACCCTCTCCTCCCTCCCACCCCCCATCAACCCTCAGTTTGCTCTCAGTTCTCAACAGTCTCTTATGCTTTGGCTCTCTCCGACTCTAACCTCTTTTTTTTTTTTTTTCCTTCCCCTTCCCCATGGGACATCTATTTGGAGTATACAAATATGAAATGAAATGGTCCCTTCCTGAGGTAGTTTGCAGAATTCCTGAGTTAGGTACATGAGTGACATTAACAAAAGGAAGAAAGGAGATGAGCATTGTAAGTAAAGCACAGGTAAATTTAGGGACATTAGAGAGGAAAAATAACTCCCAAATGATGAGGGATGTGAAGACCTAAGTAGCATTTGAGCTCTTGCATGGGTATGGAGATACTGGAGGGAAAACATGCAAAAGAAGTACCAGAGAATGGGCAAGTTACACAGAATGGTTGGAAGAAAGTAACCATTTAACACTGGTTTAAGTTATAGGTAATGGGGGGATGGGCACCTGGGTGGCTCAGTCAGTTAAGTATCTGGCTCTGGATTTTGGCTCAGACCATCATGATCTCATGGTTTGTGGGTATGAGCCTCGCCTTGGACTCTGGTGACAGTGCAGAGCCTGCTTGGGCTTTTCTCTACCTGTCTCTCTTCCCCTCCTTTGCTTGCTCTCTCTCTCTCTCTCTCTCTCATAAATAAATAAATAAATAAATAAATAAATAAATAAATAAATAAAGTTACAAGTAATGGAACTGCAGCAAATACATTTGGAATAGGATATTGGGTTCAGATCCTGAGTGTTGTTGAATACTAAAGAGTTTTGATTTCATTCAATAGAAAAACAGAATTGGGAAGCTATTCTGTTCCTACAGACTGACATGCTAAGTTTAAATGACAAAAAGAAAGAAAGAAAGAAAGACAAGTGAAAAGATTATGTGTGAGGCAAAGAAAGCTCATGTTAGCTTGATGCAACTCGGAAGGGAGATTTCGGAAAAATACTGAGTTTGGAGCTCAATTAGGGTAATGATTATCATTATCACTTATTGGTTGATTATTCTGTGCCAAGAATTCCACATACACTATTTAATTTTATCCTCAACAGGCCTAAGAGAAGAGCAATTGGCTGCATTCTGGGAAGTGGTAACTGAGACCTACGACCACAGACCTGGGGTGTAGTGGACCTGAGATTTAAACTTAGGCCATCTCAGTCTAGAGCTGGACTCTTAGCAACTGTGCTTTTCTAGAACCCCACTACTGACAAGGAGGCATGGGAAAGACAGGATTCTGACATGATAGCAGTTTTCCAGCCTCAGTGACAGAAATGATGCAGAGGATGATCACAGAAAAATGACATAGAATGAAGGGAGACAAAGTCAGTCTGTTTTTGACATGTTGAGTGTCAGTTTTTATGAATCATAGAACTGGAGATGTTTGGCAAGCAGATGGAAATCCAGGATGAACTCAGGGAAGGGGTCTGGAGAGATATGGTTCAAAGTTTTCTAAGAGGAGAAGAACAAAGACCAGGAAAGGGCATGACACAAGAGTGAGTAGCAGGCCAAGGGCAGGTCCTTGGGAAAGTCAGAAACGCAATTGTGGTTTCTGCATGAAACACAAGCATAATGTCATATCAGAGAATTTAAAGATCTTCCAGAGTAGCATTTCTCTCCTACTTGGAGAAGCCACTGCGCTGCAGGGCACCATAAGCCTATAAATCAATTAAACTCAAATTACAAAATCAAACGGCATCTGTTCCCATCGTGACATAAAACCTGCTAGGATGAAGAATTCCTGGCTGGAATAAGTTAGATTTTTCATAGGTTGCTATCCCACTGAGCTTTTTTCTTCATACAGTTTCAATAACATAGAGGTAGATTTGGGGCTTGGAAAGGTCCCTAGAGATCACCTGGTCTAATATCCCCCTTTTAAAAATGAGAAATTTGAGTCTCAGAGAGGTGACCCCAGGTCACAAAGCTAGCTTTTCCATAAATGGGTTCATTTATATTTACACTCACTAAATGATTGGGGATTAAGGAGTTTGTATTTTATAATGATACTTACTTGAGAGTATTACTGAGAAGAAGTGTTTTTATAATGTGTGGCCACAAAATGTATTGAGACTTTAATGTGTGTACATTCATCTCTTCCTTTACCAGGAATGTAGCCATCATTCCCCAAGGAAACTGGTTGCAGAAAAGGAAGTAGTGATTGCCTACAAACAAATGATGGTCAAGTCTTTTAAGAATATTTGAGTTCCTTGAGAGGATGGGGGAAAGGGAGAGGTATCTTTGGTTGAGAAAAAGGAAAAGTGAAGTAGGATAGAGGGAGAAAAAAATAGAGGAGGTGATGAGGGGAGGAACAGGCAGGTGTGCCTAAGGGTTGAAAGCACCTGTCCTCCACTC
Source organism: Herpailurus yagouaroundi (assembly GCF_014898765.1). Classification (NCBI taxonomy): domain Eukaryota; kingdom Metazoa; phylum Chordata; class Mammalia; order Carnivora; family Felidae; genus Herpailurus; species Herpailurus yagouaroundi. The sequence continues at coordinate 4,132,837 of NW_024412441.1, forward strand.
TCCTGAAGATCCCACTGAGTCTCAGCCCAATAAGAAAATGATCAATATTTTACAATTCTGTGTTTTACACAAGCTCCTCTCAGCTATTCTGCATGGTCTCTCTAGACACCCTGCCCTTTATACCTGTTATCCCATAATCCAGCAATAGAAGTTACCTTCTCAAACCTCATTTTTTCTTCAAAAGAACTGTATTTATTGACCATATTGATTATGATCACCATAGAATCCGAAAAAAAAGGCATTCATATCACTATTCCTTTTGTTTCTGATGCAATGCTAATTTTATTTTAAATAATTTTAATTTTAATAATATTTTGATAAATTTATTATTACCACTAATATTTCTCCAAATATTCAGGAAAGCTTATGTTTTAGCAAAGTGAGCCACTTACTGTGGCAACAAAGACCCACACCCAGGATTATAGGTACCTGTGTCCTGGGAAGCACAGGAAAACAATCCAAGATACAAGTCCATCCTTGTAAGGTGCCAAAGTAGTGGTGTAAGCAACTTCTTTTCAGTTAGGTGAGCTGAAACGATACGTTTAAATATAAGTAGAAATTTGGAAAAAGAAGATAATGCTGTTGAAAGATTCTACAAAGAAAGTTTTGCAGAGAAGATAGAGGCCAAATTAGGCTTGAAAGTTAATATTTATAACCAAGGACATAGAGGAATTTTGAGTTTATTTTGAATAAGGAAAGAACTTCTATGAGAATGGTTAGAATATATAAGTAAATGAGGTAAAACTGAATTACATTTGAATACTCTGTTCTTAGGAATGAGAGTCAGGCTAGAGACTTTGAGAATAAGTCCATGGCATGTAATGGAAATGGTTCTTAACTTAGGGTGCAATTGGAAATCTTTCAAAAATATAGTTGCTTGGGCCTCAATGCTAAACCACTTAAACCAAAGTCTCTGGAGATGGGATCCATAGTAGGCATTTTTTAAATGCCCCAGATCTTTCTCAGGTGCAGCAAGGTCAAAGACTGCTCATCTTGAGATACTGAATGGGGGATGGAGGTAGGGTGCTAGGCAGAATAATCACCTCCAAAGATGTTCACAAACTAATCTCCAAAACCTGTGAATGGTTTACTTTACATGGCAAAAGAGACTTTTCAGATGTAATGAAGGACTTTGAGATGGGAAGATTATCCTGAATGACCTACATGGGCCCAACATAATCACAAGTATTCTTTTAAGAGGGAGGAGCATCAGAATCAGGTAAGTGACCATGAAAGAAGTTGGCATGATGCAGGACTATGAGCCAATGAATATGGATGGTTTCTAGAATATATAAAGGGCAAGGAAATGAATTCTCCCTTACAGCTTCCAGAAAGAATGCAGTTTTGCTGACTCATTTTAGACTTCTGAACCCCAAAACTGTAAGATTACAGACTTGTGTTATGTTTATTTATTTATTTATTAAACAAAATTTTTAATGTCTATTTATTTATTTTGAAAGAAAGAGAGAGAGAGCATGAGCAGGATAGGGGCAGAGAGAGAGAGAGAGAGAGAGAGAGAGAGAGAGAGAATCCCAAGCAGTCTTCACAATGTCAGTGCAGAGCCCCATTCAGGGCTCAAACTCACGAACTGTGAGATCATGACCTCAGCCAAAATCAAGAGTTGGACGATTAACCAACAGAGCCACCCAGGCACGCCTAGATTTGTGTTGTTTTAAACAACTAGCTTTGTACAATTTGTAATAAGTAGTAAATGGAAACTAATACTAGTGTCTGCTAAAAGAGTGAATACCTAATGATCATGCTCCAAAGTGAAAGAAGGATCAAGATGCACAGACTCCCATTCGGGGCCCTTTGTATCACCTGTGCCCTACCACCCAGTGAACGGAATGCAGATATGATGAAGGCACTACCTCTGCTCCTTTAGATCCTGAAAGTAGTACCAATCTCTGTCATTTCACCTGAAATATTGTCACTAGCCTGTGTTGGGGGGCAGGGTTGGGGAATGTGTCAGAGGTTTCCATTTTCTTGCCTTTTCCACTATGATAGATTGTACTTCATAGGCCAAGGATTTTTTCTTATAGGTAGGGGTTGTGCTAATTGCCAAAAGTGTTCATGAAAATTATACATTTGCCAATTGGAGAAGGGACCACTCAGCTCGAGGTGCAACAATCCTCAGAATGTTTGGGTATTCCCTTTTCCCTAGTGTATGGTTAAGTAAATGGCTGTAGGTCTCTTTGGGAAAAGAGGAGGTAATCGTTATAACTGGAGTGCTACAGGATACTTCTTGGGGATCCAGGCTGCCCTTTATTCAGTGGAAAATTGGCTCACATCTGGATATTGCGCAAAGATTGAGACATTTAAGTATTAAGTCTCTTTCCTTGATTATCCTTCCTTGACTTGTTTGTTGCTAGAGAGATTGAGCAATACCCTCATTAAGTGCACATCTACCCTGATCCCAAGAAAGTTGTTATTTTAGCCATATCTATGGCTCTCTGCTACCAAGCCCCTCTGATTGTCATTCCAACCTTGCTGCCCATGAGAATCATTGAGCTTACCTTGCTTTAAACTGATAAAAGCCACTACCTAGACTCCATTATTATGGGAACTTACCATCCTCATTCTTATCAGTTAGCCCAGTTCTCAATACCTTCCTCCCATAAATCCTCACTTACAGTTAGACTGTAGGCTCTAACATTGGTGGGCTCTCTCACCAGTATATTCCTTATTATTTTGTTAAATGAAGTATCTTCTTAATCTTCCTAAAGAACATAATCATCTGATGGTTTTTCCAGTCTTACATCATAAGTTCACACTGGCACCATGTAGAGAAGTGAAGCAAACACTTCCCTTCAAACTATCTGGCACATTCATAGTCCCTGTTTCAAGACTTTAACCTACACACACACACACACACACACACACACACACACACACACATCTGTGTGTATCTCAGCCATTCCCTTTTTTAAATTTTTAAGAAATGCTTTTGTTTCCTATATATTTTAAATTATAATAGAAACAGTAGATTCTACAGTTACCTATTTGCAAATAGCCTTTGTATTCTCTACCTAACTTTAGGTAATACCTTTAGGTTATTCAAAACCGTGAAACTATTATATATTACTTAGTTTAAGTAGGATATACAATCTACAGTCTTAAAAGGAAACTTGTTCCAGGGGGATTTTTGTTTCTTTGTTTGCCTTTTTAAGTCCTCAAAGCAAAGTTCTTAAATATAGAGAATACATTTCTTTATATATTTAGGCCTATATCTATTTGCAAATATACATACCTCCTAATATTCCCCTTTGCCATGAATATGAATAAAACCTACCTCTCAGAGAGAGAAACTACATTTCCCCAAAAAAGTTGGTGAACTATTAGACAAAGTACCTATTTTCTCCAGTAGCTTCACAAGAACATAGGATAAATCACTAAGCCATAAACAGAGCTAATAACTCAGCTTGTCACCATCAAAAATGCTTCAGTATGAAATTTGCTAAAATGTTTTAACACCTGAGCATTATAAGAAAAAGTAAGTAATGATATTTTCGTTAATGACTGTCACTTCAATAAAACATAACAATCTTTTTTAATATCTTGAACTCTAGGATATTTATATTGTGGATGGAATCACCTAAGCTAAAAGTTATATTCTATTTTTCTTAGAAGGATGTTTATAAGACTATATTCTTCACTGTATAAAGTTTTAAAGACAATAAAATCGCAGTGCACTAATAGTGAGAAACAATGACATTTCTGATCTCCCCCAAAAAGAAATATGGCCAGATATTTCATCTGAATGTATTTTTCATACATTAAAGCAGTATCTCACTCAGTGGAGATTTTATGATCGGTCTTATAAAATTACATTTACTAACCTGAAATTCAAACTCAGACACTATGGATAATAATTAGGTATGATTTTCCTTATTGGAAAATTAAAGTTGAATTGCATTTTATGTATATCAAATACTAAGTCCATGGATATCTTATAAGAGATAGAAGTAGATCTCAACCCTAACTATAATTAGAATCACTTGGAGAGTTTTTGTTTGTTTTTAATATTAACCTAGCCACATCCCCTGAATAATTCTGATTCAGTTGGGCTGGTGTGGACCTGGGCACTGCATTTCACTCAGGCTTGAAAAGCTCTGCTCCCGATCACCACGTGGCAGTGTTTGGATTACCCTTATAATGTGAACATTCAACTTCAAGTCTCAAATATTTCTGGAACCCCTTAAGTCTGATTATCTAACATTATTTTAAAATCTCAACAGGTAGGGTACCACAAGTGCAGATTAACTACTACAGATTATTCATAATCATGCTATTTTTTTGTATCATCTACTTTTGTTTTGTTTTTCTGAACTTATTCTTTTACCTTATACTTCAAAGTAAATTTTGAGATGGAACTAAACCCACAGAAGATATATCAAGGCAAAAAAAAATGGGTTATCATCTAAAAAACATTCAACTCATCTGCACAGTAATCGGGAACATAATTTGATTTTAGAAATTGATGTGGTATGGTCATGGGAAACCTACAATTTGCTATGTTTAAAGACTCTTGTCCTCAGGGGAGAAATATTATTTAAGTATTACTTCAGATGTATTTCTACTAAGATTTAATGAAGAAGATGTCATTTACATTCAATTGTGAGATTTTAGTTTTATCAAATACCTTCAAAATAAAGAATTGATTTATCATTTGAAAAGGTATCATAGATGATCGGTGCAACTTCAAACTCAATTCTCTTAAATCTTGTTCTAAGAACCAAGTTCATTATTCCCTCTTCTCTCCTAAATGCGAAGATTATATAAGCCAGTGAAACAAATACAAGAAATACTTAATTCATAACTGTAAACAAATATGTTTGGGCTGTGTCGTCCCATCCCTCCTTGTTCTCTTAAATCTACTTAGCCTGACAACTTGCCACAACAACTGTCTCTATTGATAAAGCACATATCACCCAGGACAAATTTGTGGGCTTAAAAAATGTTCTTGCCATAGGAAAATTTATCCCTGGTCTTCAAACTGTATGTTCAGTCATATTTTATGATTTTGTTTTCAAAAGCTGTGGTTGCTAAAATTGATGAGCTCTGCTGGTACCGCAGCATGAGCATCCTATTTCTTCAACCCCAAATCCATCACTTTATGAGGAGAACCAAGGTCAGGGGTGTGTGTGAATACAGAGTCTCTTTCACTCAGATTTTGGGAAAGAAGAGGAGATGGGGCAGCTGGTAGAGGCAGATTGCCTTCCAGACTGGTTCTCAAATTTCCTAGATTTGCTTTAACAATTTTTCTAGTTAGTCAGAAACCAAAGGGATGGAAAACAGCAGAATGCTGACAACTTAAATCAGCTTCCATTTTTCCAGAGAATAAGAACTTCTTCAGATTTTAACCTGCATGAGGATTCCCCAGGCATCTTCCTGAAATGCAAGACTGTTTTGATAGGTCTAAAGTGGGGACTGAGATTTTACATTTCTAACAGGTGATGCTGAGATTATTGACCCAATTACTCAGAGCACAACTCCCCAGGATAGTCTCTGTGTAAGTTCACCTCCTCAACCCTCCTTAAACAAATGCACTTTTCCAAGGCTAGTAGTCAAATGAAACAGAGGAGAGCATTGGGCGTTTAGGAATTATTTAGTCTCTTGCCCTATGAATGGATGCATAAGGATGTGCCAATCATCCTTAATTAAGCACCTCATTACCTCTGATTACAGAACAAAGAGCATACTCTTCAAATTTCACCACCCTGCTCTACCTAGCATATGCAGAGTTTTTGCCATTAAAATATATCTCAGTCAGAAATGTCAAAGAATGGTTTCTAATGAGCTGGTGATAAAACTACTCTCAGCCATTGGAACAGCTATATTCGGAGCCGAATTAAGATTTTGTCCATGTGTAAAGAAATGGAGTAAATGGCAATAAGTTAATAGGTTCTGTCACTAGTAGAGCAAACTAACTGCTTTTTAAAAATCAACCCTGAACCTTATCCGCATTCAGTGGTTAATGTAATTGAGAGATGGAATACTACATATATTATTTATAACATTAATAGAAAAATCAAGTAATTATTTCTTGGCTTCATTCCTTGCATATTTTTAATTTTCTGTTTTCATCATGTGGAGATTGTATTGAATCTGAGGAAGCGACTGCTGTAGAGTCTAATCAGTACCAACATTTATAGAATGCTTAATGTGACCAGGCAGGCACTGTTCTAGGTATTAGCTTAATGAATCTTCATGAGGTTGGCACAAATGCTTTTATTTCCATTTTAAAGGTCAGGAAGTCAAACAATTTAGAAACTGACCCTACACTACATAGCTGGAAGTGTCAAAGGCAGGGCTTGAAACCTGGCATTCTGATTATAGTGCCCTTGCAAGTAACCACTCAGGGACTCTGGCTTGTTGGTTATATAGGTGTAAAGTGTGATTAGAGGCTAGGGAAGCTCCTTCAACACTGCCCCTGACCCAATTCCTTCAACAGAAACCAAAGCTGCAGGTACTTTGGATTTATATTTTTCATTCATTTTCCTTATCAAATTAGCACAAATTACCTACAAGACTTACCCACTTGTAACCAGAAAAGTAACAACCACCTTGTATAAATTCAACTGTTCATCTCTCCAGTCCCTATGCCCATGTGGCTAAGTCCTAGAGGAAATGATCCATGATTGTCCTGAAGTCATTACACATTCCTCATCTCCAGCTTTAGTTGTATGCTCAGATTTTCTTAGAAAACTTTCCCTTCAAGTGGCAATTCATATCAGTGCCACCCCCCTGCCCTGAAAGCCCACTTTCCTCTCATTCTCAGCAAATGTCTTTGGCTCTTAGTTCCTAATGGCTATTGAGTCTGTTAGGTGTGAAGTCGCTTAAACCTGCTGTCTCTCACAAATATCCCAGTACATGTGTACCCAGTCAGCCTTTCTCTGCTTTTTTTGGTTTCCTTGGAAATAATGCCACGCTTCTCATCCAAACTCTGCCTTGCATCTCTGGATCACAACCCCATTCATCGCCCTCCTTTATCCGTCTTCATCAGTCTTTCCTCTACAACTTCTATGCCTTCTATAGACATTCAAGTTTCTCCCAGCATTCAAAAACAAAACAAAACCCCCCAAAGCAAACACACAAATAAAAAAAAAAATTCCACTCAATCTTATCACTCTAATTTTTAGTTAGGGCTCCATCTGTCTTTACATCATTATCTTGTTTTCTCCTCAGTCTTTGTATTTATTGATTTTACATTTTTCATAATCACCAACGACATCATACTAAGGTTTAACGGGCATTTGTCAGTTTTGACCTCCTTTCATTTCTTCAGCTTTCGGCATTACCATGATTTCCTTTTATTTTATCTCTTCCATTCTTTTCTAGGATAGTACTTATCTGTTTTCCTCTGGTAAGACTGTACAATGGCAAAATTGGGAACTTAACAAAAAAATGTGAAGATGTGACAGTGTTATATATTGCTTTGATATAACTCTATAGAATATGAACACATGTAGGCCCAGTGGAATAGACCATTCACATCTGTTTTGGTTGTACACTATTGCTCTGACATCTTCCTCTAAATAACAAAGAAGGATGTGAAACACCCTATTGTAAATCCTCTCATTCCTACAGCTATCACAAAAACTCCTCCCCTGAGAAACGGGCCCAATGAAAAATAACCAGAAAGAAAAAATGTTCCTCTTAGGCAAAGTAATGCCTTTTGAATACCATGTAATCTTTTTTTGTGTGTCTAGCATTCACTGTCATAAGCAAAGTCAGAGAATTCCATATGGTGGTTACAAGGCAGGTCATAGCCACCCACCCCATCTAGCCGGCTAAAGGCAAAGACCTTAGCGTGGAAATCAGGAGTGCCTTTTCAGGAGACAGTCTCCCAATTGTGGGAAAATTTGATAAGGATGCTTTCTAGAACTTTACAAGTCCTTGAAGTTACATGTAACTTGAAGAAGCTAGTTTGATAGGTTAAAAATCTGTTTCTAAAAGATTTAAGTTGTTCACCTATTTTTTTAATCTCCCTAGTTTTGCTTGATTTCTAGGCTTATTAATTCTCTGCCTCAGGTTTCTTATCTATGAAATGAGGATAACAACAGTATGTATCTCAGAGGGTTGTTTTGAATATTAAATATGTATCTATTTTATGTGTTAACTACTATTACTATTTTGTACTTTCTAATTTCTATCAGCTTTATTTTGGGTCTCACATACATAAATCATTGAGGAAAATTCACTTTCTCCTACTGATTAAATTGTTTCCTTGAAAGCACAACCACAAATAGGCAAATAAACAAACACTTTAATCTTACAAATGATGAGAGACTAGGAATCTCATCACCCCAGGTTTCTCATGACTTGAAGCAGATAAGGGTGCCTAACAGAGTTGTGCAGATTAAACGATAAATTGTGTGATGTGCTTGGTACAGAAAATTGCTTCCTGTTTTAATTATGGCAATCCTGATTTGCAGAATCATTATTCAGTGCTGTGATTCTGTGTTTATTCTGTTTGCATTAACTGCAGTTAGTAGTGGTAGTGATGTGAGTAATAACTGTAAGAGTGATTTCTGTATTGCTCGACTCGATCAGATTTAGAAAAAAATTCAATCTAGTCAATGCCCTTCTCTTGTACATTTTTTTCTTATTGATCAACCCTGCTGTTCTTTTTCAGATGTTATCTCAGCTTCTTAATCTTAACTTCTAGACTATTACTCAGGCAGATTTTTACAAAATTTTAAGAAAATAGTCAACTCCATTCATTGGTTTCATTCACATATACAGTCAAAATAGTTTTCTATGGATATAAACCTTTTAATCTTTTGATATTTGTAATTGTTCAAAAAAATATTACCTTGTAGAGATTCTAGACTTTCTCTCACTATCTTGGTACATGTACATTTCCTTTCTGTCAGGGTGGGGGAGTGTGTAGGTGTGTGTGTGCATGTGTGTTTGTATGTGTGTGTGTCTGTGTGTGTGGTGTTTGGAGTAGAGAAATAGATTCTAAGGTTTAAATAATCAACATTACATAGAAAGAATAGATTAACACCAATTAGTAATACCAATGAATTTAAGGACCTGATAGAGGAAACCCTTCCTTCTACTTTCCCACAATGCTTGTATGGTACTCTGATTTCCTGCAGTTGTCAACATTTGTGTTAGTTCTTTGAAATTAGATCAGACTATTCTTTAAATAGTTACCATTTTAATTCAAGTTTAGTAATATCCATAAAGTGACAACTAGAAGCAAGAGAAAGCCACCATAAATAATGTCCCTTGGGATATTAAATTTAAAATCAATAAGCTAGTAGAAAGGAGTATTAGATGGAGAAATTCATTCTCTTTGGAGCTTCAGAACTTTCCCTCAAAGTGTTAGGTGTTTACCTGCTCTGGAGCCAAAACCCAGGCAAGTATGCAAAATACTCAACCATGAGGAAAATGACTGCATTCTTCACATCAACAGGGATCAGAAAAGTTCAGGCATTCCTAATCCCTTCCAAACAGGTAATTTGGTAGAATAGATTATACTGTGCCTGATTTTATCTCCTAAATTTCCTTTCCAAAGTTATTAAACATGAGTATTCATAACATGGAACATTTGTGAAAAGAGCATAGAAATCCTGCAAATGTCTTAAAAAGTATATATTTCTTAGGGTAAATACCATGTAGCAAGTTCCCCCCCCCCCCCCGGGTAGTTCTATGGTCATTTTAAAGTTATTCTCCATTTAATTTAAAGATATATTAGCGGGGGGGGGGGGGGAGAAAAAAATAAAGATATATTAGCATTCTTATTCTTAATATTTTGTAATTACCCCTTATATTTGCCTGATGGATTATTTTACAGAACACTTTTACTCTATTATCTCCTTATCTATCCTCTTAGCATTTCCACACTGTACTGTGCAGAATTTATATCAAGGTAATATTGTTCTTTTTTTATATTTATGGTTTTTATTTACATTCTAATTAGTTTATGTACAGTGTAAATAAACTTTACATTACTTTTAGGAGAATTCAGTGGTTCATCATTACATATAACACCCAGTGCTCATCCAACAAGTGCCCTCCTTAATGCCCACCCCCCATCAGCCCATCCCCCTGCCCACTCCCCCTCAGTTTGTTCTCTGTAAGGGTAATATTGTTCTGATTTGGCCTTCCAACTCAGTTTTGGAGAATTCTGAGGGCATGGAGATATATCTTTAGTTTTGCTAGTTTTTTTTTTTCCAAGTATACTCAGTAGGAAGAATACTTTCCTTTCTTTTTACTCTTCTATTTTCCTTATTAATAAAAAGTTAGCAACCAAGATAATTACCGCATTACATCCAAGCTTATGCTGAAGCATTAGTACCTGTTTCAAAGGATGTAGGTGCAATATGTGGAACTTAAGACTTGAGAGATACTCCTACTCAACACTGGTCCTGTGTTGTTTTCTTTTCTTCCTGTTTTCCCCACTTCTTTTGCTCATGTTTCATACCTTTCTCTCAGTACCTTAAAGTTAGTAAATAACACACTGGCTGACATTTGTTTATCACAGTATGATTCTATGAACATACCACAGAATTAGTATTCCAAAAACACAGTGTCTAATGCAAAATACCGAGTTAAATCCCAAAGCGAATGCCCAAAGAAACTTATAGAATATTGATAAATGAGCAAATAAAAGACACCATTAAAGGGTACATTTTACACCAATGAAAAATCAATAAATCACTAAACCAGGAGAAACATCTCATTTTTCAGCATGGATGTGTGTGTTGGTGAGCACTGAGAGTTAAAGAATCAGAACATCTGAGGTCCTTTCCACCATGTCCAGCTTCCATAGAGCCACCTGAGGTCCCTATGCCATTGTCTAGACCACCTGAGAGCTATGAACCATACAACTTCTCCTTTAAGTAAACAAGAAGTCACTGGGTCCACTGCCACAATCCTCTGATTCTTTCAATACCTCTCTTCCTTAGAACCCTGAGCATATAAATATAATTTGATTTAAACAGGCTGTATTATATAAGCACATTTTCCAGGTGTGATTCTTTTGTTAAAAACAAAGTTATTTACTGACAATAAAACCAATCAGTGGAAATGGGGGAAGGGAAAAATAATGAATGTTCAGCACCCACTTGTACAAAAGGATTACTTGATAAGCATGCAGAGTTGGTTAATACCAAAGATTTCAATTAAATGAATTTATGCACATAAGAAATAAAAATCTTAAATACTTTAATGCTTTTAATGCAATATCTGTAATATAGGAGAATGACTTTCAATCAATTTTTATCATATTTCAGATTATGGCTTAAAAAGATGGAAGACCTATTTTCAATTATAGCCAACTTTGTATTGCAAGCATTTTTCAATTAAGCTACCATTAACATTTTTATAATATTATAAAATATTTTCTTTAGTAATTTTAATTTGAATCATTAGGGATTCTATCCTGAATAGCCTTGAACACACTGTAGACTGACTATAGGAAATTAATAACTTGAAGCATTGCAGAGTTACATAGGTTTAGCTGAGAACTATATGATGTGGATTAAGGAGTTATTATGCTTTTATATAATAACATCACATTTGTATATTTATAATACATTTTATGGAATATCTTTTATTATGTAAAATAAATTAATGTCATTTTTTTCCAAATAAGTGGATGGGCATAAAATTTCTACTAGAGACTACTGGGACACATACTAGGAATTTTTCCAAATGAGGTATAAAGAGGGTCTTTTACATGTAATTCCCATCAGTTATTAGTTAGGAGATTGTTCCCAAGGAGGCTTAGTTCCCTGATATTTCTAACCTGTCATCTGAATGTTCAGAGCTAGCCTGGGTCAGAGAAATTCTTCTGGCAACAAGGTACAGGTGCTAGACGTTAAATGTGCTGGAAGGTGGGCTGGAATTCAAGGAATAGGGGAGCACTCAGAGGATATGGTAAGGCATTGATAGCATCTGTTATGTCTTCTAGAGGAAACATCCTTTCAAAATTGAGAAGTAAATGAAAGGCACTATTGTGTAATGAATAACCACATGGTCACTGTAGGCTAATAGACCAGAAGTCAAATTAAGACTCTGAATATCCTGGCAGGCTAATCTTGGGGAAATTATTTATTTTAAAATTATTTCCCCTAGGCTGGATTTTCTTATAAAATGGAGAATATGGCACCTACCTTAAAATTTGTAGAGCTTAAATGACTTAATATTTAAGAAGTGTTTACCACAGAGGCTAGTACTCTAAACAATAAATATTAATGTACTCAGAAGGTACTTTGGCATTTAAAAATACCCTTACTATGTCATTTATCAACCTTATTCTTATGCAAGAAATCTGTTCTAAAGTGTCTCTCTCTGGCAACTGTTCATCTGACCTTGAACTGGTCTACTTATAGGGAATACACAGCCTAAGGGGTTTGTCCATTCTAGCTTAGGGCACCATTAATGGCTAATATGTTCCTTTTTATGTTGGAAATGAAATAATTTTCCAATAAATAGTCTCATAGATTAAGGGGACCTCAGACCCACCTCTTTGTGGGACCTGTGGCATGAAAATGGAGGATCATACACCCCTTGTCTAAAAGTTACAATCAAACTAACACAATTGATACATACAATATTTTTTATTTTTCTAAAGATGTAGCCACATAATGAGAAAATGGAAATATATGTTAAGATACCATTTTTAGTGGACTGAAAGGTGGCAAAATATAAACAGTAAGTAAACAATCTTATTGTGTTTGTTTGAATATTCAATTATTGATACACCAGTGGTATTTGAGTGGTTAATAAATTCAGAATGACATAATTCATGATTATGTTAATTCTATACAAACTTAGCTTTTACTTTATCAACACCCTTAATTGTTGTTAAAACCAAAATTTTAACATTTTTATTTCCTTGACAGTAATTTTAAATTAGAAAACTTAAACAAATGTTTAACAAAATCAAATGTTTTGGATCATTTATTGAAGTAATGGTGTATAATTGTGTATTAGAGCTCAAAGAACAGATGGTGTAATTTTTTAAGTCAATTTCATTAAGGTATACTTTACAAACAGTGATATTCACCTTTTAAAGTGTACACTTGATGAGTTTGACAAATGTTTAAAGTCATGTAACCACCAAAATAATGAAGTTATTTGATATCCCCATTACTCTAAGCAGTTCCCTCAAGCCCATTTATATAACTCCCTGTAATCAATCCCAGCCTCTTATCAGCTCTTTTTGAGTTATTGTAGTTCTTAGTTATTTTATAGTTTCAATATGGAAAATTGTAGTCTACAGAGACAATAGTCATTGGAATTGACAATAAAATTCTTAAATTTAAAGTTAGGTTTAAAAAAGAATTATAGGATGAGGAGTTAAGATGGTGGAGAAGTAGGGGATGGGATTTCCCTCATCCTTCAAACACAGTTGTATTGAAGTCAGCCATGTGGAATACCCAGGAATTCTTTCTGCAGAGACAGAAAAATCTACAAAAGTGGAGGGAGATGGCTTGGATAGACAGAGTTATGTGTATATGAATTGGGGGACATAAAACACAGTGGGCACAGAGGGGAGGGATGTCCTTCTATGAAGAGACAAAAGGGAGAGAATGAGAGGCTGTGAATTGTGGTTTTGTGTTAGGACAAGAGAAAAACCTCTCCAGACCACAGACTGGGGAATGAGAAATATGGAGAGTACCAGTTTCTACTTTGCAAAGAGCCTTAGGAGCTGAAGATCAGAATTTTCAAAAGTGCACCACTTACAATGAACAGAAGCCATGACCCTGTGTGCACACCTAGGGGGAGAGAGGGAGGAAGCACTTGGGTGCAGTAGTGATCTCAGGGGTGCACTGGGAGAGAACAGTCCCCACTCTTGAGTACCATGGGAAGAGGTTTATTCCCCAAGGACAAAGGACTCTGCAGGCACTAGCCAAAGGACCTTTATAGGCAGAGTGGAGTGGTGCTACACCAGAACAGAATCCACATGGTGCAGGGCCCCTTAAGACATGAGGTTTTGAATCCCAGCTCAGTGCCTAGGAGTCACAGGAAACTGTGGAACAGAGCAAGTCGACCAACTGCACTACTCTGGTGGGCTGCCTGAACAGCATGGTTTGAGACAGTCTGGGGAAGAGAGACTGGGGTATCCCCATTTTTCTCCCCAACACCAACACAGTGGGTCTTCAGGGAACAGGACAGCAGCACCAGTGGAGGCCAAACCACTTACACCAAACCCACTGATCCATCAAGAGCTAACAATTGTAATTGTTTATGCACCCAATGTGAAAGAACACAAATATATAAATCAATTAATCACGAACATAAATAAATGTATAGATAATAATACTGTGATTGTAGGGGACTTTAATACTCCACTTACAACAATGGACAGATCATCTAGGCAGAAAATCAATAAGGAAAAAATGTGTCCAAATGACACATTGGACCAGATTGAACAGATATATTCAGAACTTTTCATCCAAAAGCAGTACAATACACATTCTTTTTGAGTGCACATGGAACATTCTCCAAAATAGATCACATCCTGGGTCACAAAACAGCCCTCAACAAGTATAAAAGGATTGAAATCATACCATGCATATTTTCATATCACAATGCTAATAAACATGAAATCAAACACAAGAAAAAATTTGGAAATCCCCCAAATACATGGACGTTAAAAAACATCGTACTCAAGAATGAATGGGTCAACCAGGAAATTAAAGAACAAATTAAAAAATATATAGAAGCAAATGAAAATGAAAACACGACAGTCCAAACCCTTTGGGATGCAGCAAAGGCAGTCCTGAGAAGAAAATACATTGTAATTCAGGCCTAACTCAAGAAGCAAGAAAGGTCCCAAATACACAACGTAACTTCACACCTAAAGGAACTAGAAAGTCAGTAGCAAAGAAAGCCCAAAGCCAACAGAAGAGAAACAATAACGATTAGAGCAGAAATAAACAATATAGAATCCAAAAAAAAAAAAAAAAGTAGAATAGATCTATAAATCTAAGAGCTGGTTTTTTGAAAGAACACACAAAATTGACAATCCCCTAGCCTGACTTCTCAAAAAGGAAAGAGAGAGGACCCAAATAGATAAAATCAAGAATGAAAGAGGAGAAATCAAAACCAACACCACAGAAATACAAACATATATTAGATAATACTATGAAAAATTATATGCCAACAAACTAGACAATCTGGAAGAAATGTACGAATTCCCAGACACTCACCCACTACCAAAACTCAAATGGGAAGAAATAGAAAATTTGAACATACCCATAACCAATGAAAAAATTGAATCAGTTATCATAAATCTCCCAACAGGGGTGCCTGTGTGACTCAATTGGTAAAGTGTCTAACTTTGGCTCAGGTCATGACCTCATGGAGCCCCACATTGGACTCTGTGCTGACAGCTTGGAGCCTGGAGCTTACTTCAGATTTTGTGTCTCCCTCTCTCTCTGCACCTCCCCTGCTTGTGTGCTTGCTCTCTCTCTCTCTCTCTCTCTCTCTCTCAAAAATAAATAAACATTAAAAAAAAAATCTCGCAGCAAATAAGAGTCCTGGGCCAGATGGCTTCCCAGGGGAATTCTACCAAATATTTAAAGCGGAGTTAATACCTATTCTTCTTAAACAGTTCCAAAAAGACAGAAATGGAAAGAAGGCTTCCAGACTCATTCAATGAAGTCAGCATTACCTTGATTCTCAAACCAGACACAAACTCCACTAGAAAGGAGGATTATAAGCTGTAATCATCAGGACAGTGTGGTATTGGCACTAAAACAGACACATAGACTAATGGAATAGAATAGAGAACCCAGAAATTGACCCACAAATATATGGCTGACTGACCTTTGACAAAGCAGGAAAGAGTATCCAAGGAGAAAAGACAATCTCTTTAGCAAATATTTCTGGGAGAACTGGACAGAAACATGCAGAAGAATGAACCTGGGTCACTTTTTTATACCACACACAAAAATAAATTCAAAAGGGATGAAAAATCTAAATGTGAGACAGGAAACCATCAAAATCCTACAAGAGAAAACAGGCAGCAACCTCGTTGACCTTGTCCAGAGCAACTTCTTACTTGGCATGTCTCCAAAGGCAAGGGAAATAAAAGCAAAATTGAACTATTGGGACCTCGTCAAGATTAAAAGCATCTGCACAGCAAAGGAAACAATCAACAAAACTAAAAGGCAACTGACAGAATGGGAGAAGATGTTTGCAAATGACATAATGGATAAAGGGTTAGTATCAGATATCTATAAGGAACTTACCAAACTCAACACCTAAAAAAAATAAATAAATAAATAACCCAGCGAAGAAATGGGCAGAAGACATGAATAGACACTTTTCTAAAGAAGATATCCAGATGGCAAATAGACACATGAAAAGATGCACAACGTCACCCATACTCAGGGAAATACAAATCAAAACCACAATGAGATACCATCTCACACATGTCAGAATGGCTAAAATTAACAACTCAGGAAACAGATGTTGGTGAGGGTATAGAGAAAGGGAAACCTTCTTGCACTGTTAGTAGGAATGCATACTGGTATAGCCACTCTGGAAAACAGTATGGAGGTTCCTCAAAAAATTCAAAATAGAATTGCCCTAAGACCCAGCAATTGCATTACTAGGAATTTATCCAAAGGTTAAAGGAGTGCTGATTCAAAGGGGCACATGCACTGATGTTTATAGCATCAGTGTCAACAATAGGCAAATTATGGAAAGAGCCCAAATGTCCACCAAGAGATGAACGGATAAAGAAGATGTGGTATATATACACAATGGAATACCACTCAGCGATGGAAAAGAATGAAATCTCGCCATTTGAAACAACATTGATAGAACTGGAGGGTATTACACTAAGCAAAATAAGTCAGAGAAAGCCTGATATCATATGATTTCACTCATATTTGGAATTTGAGAAACTTAACAGATGACCATAGGGAAGCGAAGAAAAAAATAAGACACCAGCGGAGAGGGAGGCAAACCCATAAGAAACTCTTAAATACAGAGAACAGACTGGGTATTGATAGGGGTCGGGGTTTGGGGGTGTGTGGAAGGTGGGTGATGGGCATTGAGGAGGGCACTTGTTGGGATGAGCACTGAGTTTGTATGTAAGTGATGAATCATGGGAATCTACTTCTGAAGCCAAGAGTACACTGTATGTTAGCTAAATTGAAAATAAATAAATAAATAAATAAGTAAATAAATAAATAAATAAATATAAATAAAAATAAAAAGAGATTGTTTCAAAAAATAATAAAATAAAATAAACCCCATTTGCCATGTAAAAAAATTAAAAAACTATAACAGGAATTATAGGGTTAAAACAATATGCTCAAACATTGTAATGGGATAGCTAATAGTAAAGTATGATCATTCTAAAATATTGCAAAATATTTTAATTTCATTTCACAAATTGCCATCTTACATTGCCATTTTCACCATCTCTTATGGCAGTATTCCATAGATTATTGTTTACATTCTTCTTTCAAAATTTTCAATGCTGGAATATTATACAGAAAATAAAAGTAGCAGTATGGTGCCCATTTTTTTCAAGCTTATCTTCATATACTTTGATCTATAATTGCCAGAAAATATTATTCTCTTTAGAAATCAGTGTTGAAATTATTTGTACATGAATCTTATTCTTCATAATCATGGTTATAATGTTCATTTCCTTGTTCTAATTATCTTGTTTCTTTATTAGAATGTTACTTATGTTGCATTTTTCCAGTCAGATATGTTAACTTTTTTTTTTGCTAAGCTTTATATTACTAAAAATAAGTAAGTTTATAACAAATAATGTGAACAGTGCAAATTCAAACTTAAGCTTAGTTTCTGGCAAAAGACCATAATTCACTTTATTTGAAGATCACTCTTGTTTCATTTGTTTCTTCTATTGTATCTTGTATCTTATCTAAAATATATCTAATATTTTTTATTTTGGTGATTTTCTCTGGAACTACAGAATAGAAAATGAGAAGCAAGCAAGCAAAAAAAAAAAAAAAAAAAAAAAAAAAAAAAAAAGCTTAGCAGCACCAGCACCAGCCAAAGATACTCTATTCTGCAAGACTTTATGGCATTCTTGCTATTGGAGACAAAGGATGCACAGGTTTAATGGTTTCTGTTCTGACTCAACTGTCTCCATACCTGAAATTCTTCTTTTAGTTCAAAGCAGTTACCTAAAAAGGGGTTAGTGGCACAATCCAAACCTTCAAAACTTTTGGCCAAGGTTACCTTTTTTTTCAAAAATGTAGGGCAAGATCTTTAACAGATTTTGAGTTCATTTTCATGTATGGTGTCAAAAAATGGTCCATCTTCCTTTTACATGTAGCTGTGAAGTTCTCCCCACCATTTATTGAAGAGACCATTGTCTCTTTTCCCTTTTGTATATTCTTGCCTTCTTAGTCGAAGATTAATTGACCATATAACTGTGAGTTTATTTCTCAGCCCTCCATTCTGTTCCATTGATCTACGTGTCTATTTTAATGCCAGTATCATATTGTTTTGATTACTCCAGGTTTGTATGTATCTTGAAATCTGGTATTGTGGTGCCTCCAGCTTTGTTCTTCTTTCTCAAGATTGTTTTGGTTATTTAGGGTCTTCTATGGCTCCATACAAGTTTTAGTATTATTTGTTCTAGGTTTGTGAAAAATGCTGCCAGTATTTTAACAGGGATTGTATTGAATCTGTATATTGCTTTGGGTAATATGGACACCTAAATGTGAGAACTGAAACCATAAAAATCTTAGGAGAGAGCACAGGCAGTAATTTCTCTGACATTGGCCACAGCAACATTTTTCTAGATATGTCTCCTGAGGCAAGGGAAACAAAAGCAAAAACAAACTATTGGGACTAAAACAAATTAAAAAGCTTTCGCACAGCAAAGGAAACCATGAACAAAACAAAAAGACAACCTACGGAATGGAAGAAGAGATACTGCAAATTATATATATGATAAGGAGTTGATATCCAAAATACATAAACATATACAGCTCAATACAAAAGTCAAACAATCCAATTAAGAGTGGGCATAGGACCTAAATACACATTTTTTCCAAATAAGACATACAGATGGCCAACAGACATATTAAAAGATGTCCAATTTCACTTATCATCAGGGAAATGCAAGTCAAAACCACAATTAGATATCACCTCACACCTGTCAAAATGGCTAAAATCAAAAACTCAATAAACAAGTGTTGATGAGGATACGGAGAAAAAGGAACCCCCATGCATTGTTGTTGGGAATGCAAACTGGTGTAGCTACTGTAGAAAATACTAAGGAGGTTCAGAAAAAATTAAAAATAGAATTGTCATATGATCCAGTAATTCAACTTTGAGTATTTAACCAAAGAAAATTAAAACACTGATTTAAAAAGATATATGTGCTCCTATGTTTATTGCACAGTTATTTCCAATAGCCAAGATATGAAAACAACCCAAGCATCCATCAATATATGGATAAAGATATATATATATATATATATATATATATATATATATATACACACACACATGCACACACACACACACAGAGGAATATTATACAGCCATAAAAAACAATGAGATTGTGCCATTTGAGACAACATAGATGAACCTTGAGGTATTATGGTAAATGAAATAATTCAGAGAAAGACAAATACCATATGATTCCACTCATAAGTGGAATATAAGAACAACAATAATAACAAATGACTAAAAAACCAAAAAGTAGAATCAGACCTATAAATACAAGTTTGTATTTATAGGGGGTGGGGATGGGCAAAATGGGTGAAGGGGAGTGGGAGATACTGGCTTCCAGTTATGAAATGAGTTAAGTCACAGGAATAAAAGGCACAGCACAAGGAATACAGTCAGTGATATTGTAATAGCAATGGAACAGGACAGAGGGTAGCTATACTTGTGGTGAATATATCATAATGTATAAACTTGTCAAATTACTAAGTTATGTACCTAAAACTAATGTAACATTGTATTTCAACTATACTCAAATGAAAAAATGTAAAGCAAGAAATGTGGAAGAATTTCCTAGAGGCCTGAAAGACTGAGTCACAAGAACATGTGTTTGGGTTATAGGTTGAGCTGTACCAGAACTGCATGCCAGATTCTGAGTGACAGAGGTGCCTGAGTATTCTCTAATACATTGTGTGTGTGTGTGTGTGTGTGTGTGTGTGTGTGTTCATGTGTGCACATGCACAGTATTCAGATCTTCCTAAATCATATGGCTCACAACACAGAAATACCTTGAATGGGTCTAAGGTTGGTCTAATTAAACTGGTTGGTCTAATCTCACTTCTTCATGACAGTCCTTAAGTTTTGGCGATGGCTATTAATATATTCTATTTTCACAGCTGAACATTGCTAATTTCTTAAACTCTTCTAGTGAAAATGCTTGGTTTACACCATGACCTGGAATTTGAAGTAAGAAATGGACAACCACAAGGCTCCAGTCAATTAGCATAAAATTTAGGAGGCCTTTCCTTTTTTCGCTTTTCTCCTTACTTCCAACTTCTTTCTTGGTATCTCCTCCAGATCTATCAAGCTTTGTCCAAAGAAATGTCCCTTAGTGTGACTTCTTAGCAATGTGTTGTTGCCCACACAGTCATCCAGAGGCTTTAGCTCTTGTAAGAGAAAGATACCGAATCTGTGTTGTATACTCTCTCCTACTGCATGTGGCTGACCCATCATACTAGAACTCCTTGATGGGCCCTTTTTATACCTGATTAGGCTTAACCCATTATTCTCTGCCTTTGATACAGTTTCTACATTTTTCTTAACTATTTATAGTTCTCTTTTCTACTTATACACAGAAAAATACATGTCTAAACCTTATGGATAGAAATATAACTAAATAGACAAAGTATAACCCTTGAATACAACAGCTTTCATATTTGACATACTTTCTAGACATATCCACTACTCTGGCTCTCCTTCTCTGTACAGTCTTGAGGCTTTGATCTGTCTTTAAAATATGATTGTCAGGGGTGCCTGGGTGGCTCAGTTAGTTGAGTTCCTGACTTTGGCTCAGGTCATGACCCCATGGTTCATGAGTTTGAGCACCGCATTGGGCTCTGTGCTGACACCTCAAAGTCTGGAGTTTACAAAGTCTTACAAAGTTTGTAAGACTCGGCTCCCACATTTGAAGACATGGTTCTGTCTACAGTAAGCTAAACCTTAAAACACATTTGGACCTCAGAAATCAGCACTTGAGAGAAGGGAAAAAATCAACCTTCAAATTGTGCTCTGAAGTTGACCAGGTGTCAGAATTACCTTGTTGAGGGTCACCTGGGTGGCTCAGTTGGTTACATGTCTGACTTTGGCTCAGGTCATGACTTTGTGGTCCATGAGTTCGAATCCCCTGTTGGACTCTGTGCTGACAGTTCAGAGCCTGGAGCCTGCTTCGGATTCTGTGTCTCCCTCTCTCTCTGCCCCTCCCCCCCCTCTCAAAAATGAAAAACATTAAAAAAAATAAAATATGATTGTCAGAGATTAAGCAACTTCAAACATTGAGGTTCAAAGTAAATTGGGAGCTAAAATCTCTCTTTCTTTATACTGTATGTCTACTTTTGCAATCTCTAAACAAATTAGTTTTAGGTAGGTAGCAATTCTATATTGTTGCTACAATTAAATTAGTAATAAAAACCTGGTAGAACCTTTTCCCTTTCATAAAAATTGTTGTTAAGATAGATTTATTCCTTGAAGTTTGTGTGTGATTAAAACAAGAATGTGGCAAGCATGGTGTATATGAACTAATATCAAACTCAGAAATTCAGATGTGTAACAATACAGTTTTGTATTAGTTCAGAGAAGTGAATGGGATTCCTTCTACCGGAGTCCCAATGGGAAATGTTAAAAGGAAGTAAGCCAAGGGCTTGTTAATGTGCAGTGATAGGCACTTAAGGAAGATACAGAAGATATGGGGGGGAGGGGGGAGTTTGGGTATGATGGAGGAAAGAATCCCTAGGTTGAATGGAATTTAGAGTATGGTAGAATGTTTTTAAAAGGAGGAAGGCAAACAAGACAGAGATGAGAATTTGGGAAAAGATAGCTACTAATTGTGGTTCTAATGTTAGGCTGGGCAGGAAGGGTAACTATGAGAAAGGTTAAAGATAACAGATATATTACTAAGAAGGGAGAAATGTGTGAATCAACCATTTCTAATGATTTCCACAGTGCCTATGGTAGTATGCAATAATATTGCATATGCAAATTTGTATCAGTATATGCAAGTGTAGGGATTAAAACATATTTTCAGATGATATTCTATACCATACCATCTCACCTTCTATGAAAAGATTTCATTTAAACCATATACAATTAGAGATCCTCTTATAATATTGAGATTTATCACGACATCACTTCATGGAAAAATTCATGTCATTTTGCATATTATGTTAACTTCTTATACCATATTTTGTTACCTCATCAAAATGATATTATGTGTTATTGGGAAAATCCAGGATACTAAAGGACAGATACCAATCCAAAAGTTACTCTGCTATTGGGACTGTGGTAAACAGCACTGCATGAACCCTAGGAGCACAACAAACTAGACCAAGTACATTGGCTTAAGTGCTTCTGAACAATAGTCTCACCTTAATTTTCCTACTGGTGTGCTGAGGAAGAGTATATGCCATTGGTAGCCTTTCCTTCTGTGCTTGGAGTAACACCACAGAGACAGTTGAATAATTTATATGCATATTAAAGGGAAGAAAAACTTGGTTATTAAAAATAGACGCTGGAGGTCTCTGGGACCTGTTCTCCTTGTCAAGAATGGGGAATCTTCAGTGCTGGTTCTGAAGTGTCTTCTAGTCCCATCTCACACGACTGTAGTTATTCTTATTCAACTCACGTCTTCAGATGTCTGGTCTCCAGAGTCTTAAATGATGCTGCATAACTGCTTTCTTGTCAGATTTCTCAAAAACTCATTCTTCAACAAAAGGAAAATAAACTGCTTCTGCTCTTCTCACACTGAATGCCAGAACATTCATCTAAATCCACTTCATAGAACATCTGCTAGTAATAATGTATATAGTGGTGAAGACCTGGAAGCTATTAACATATAACCCAGTGCTGGCCTTTTCTGTAATTTCAGGAACAATAGTGGTCCATAAAGTGGGATGTTGAAGAAAAATTGTTCAAGCCTGTATTATGCACATCCAAAAGCCTAATTATAGCCTTATTCATCTCGTCTTGGACCTCTTTGAGAGCTGCACCCTTCCTTTTGAGACTTAATCATATAAAGACCATTTGTGAAAAAAGAAAAACAAAAGAGTTTATAATCTATTTCATAAGTCGACCAAAGATTTAAACTCAGAATACTGCATAAATTGCTATTCTTTTTTCCTTTATCTTGCCCAGTGATTATCAACCATGGGTGACTTTACTCACAAAGGGAGATTTGCAAATGTCTGGAGGCAGTTTTGATTGTCACGCCTAGGGGTGTGGGGTAACATGCATATAGTGGATAAAGGCCAGAGATACTGCTCAACACCCCACAATATATAGAACACCCACACACATTCACTCACGGTGAAAAACTATCTAGCCCAAACGTCAGTAGTGCCACTGCTAAGAAACCCTAAGCTAGTCCATTATATTTCTGCCCAAGGAGACCCACAAAGCTTGTTTCTTAAATGATCTAGCTCTCTTTGCCCAATAATAAGCCAACTCTGCTTTGTTTCCCCAGTTTAGTGGTGTCTGTAGTTTGATTTGACATGAGGCATAAGACACAAGGGTGTTTGGTAAGACATAAGTTTTTGCATCAGAAGCAATTAGAATATCTGAATGAAGTGAGAAGCTGTTTAATTGGTGTAATCTATTTGCTGCTCAGAATGGTGAAGCCAGTAACCCTGTTTTCTTATCACACATGGCAGGGCATAGTATGAGGTGAGTTTTGGGCTTCTCTTCTCTTGCTACTAAATGTGGAATCTCTGATGGCATCAAGGAAGTTTAGGATTGTTGTAATCATATCCAGGATAAAGAAGTCCTAGGCCCAGTATAATCTCTGTGATGTCTGAAAATCAAAGCTCTGTCATCATGGTCAAGGCCTTTGTGGGATTTATTTTTGAGACAAAAACTCTTCTTATCTTTGTATTTCAAAAATGCTATAAATCTATTTGTTCCAGACTACTTTCATCATTTTTATTTCACTTATGCTTGCTCATTTTTTTCCAGGTCATAATTATTCCCAAAGGTTTGTTCCTGTTTTGCTGTTGTTTTGATTTTTGTTTTTCTTTTTTCTGCAGCTGGAAGCCCCTGCCCTTCATGTCTCATTTTGCCCAATTTCCAGTCTTAAGAACTTCAGCTCAGGTACAACAAAATTCTCTTCTTTAATATGTGGCCATTTCAAGATAAATGAGGTTTCCCTCTTATTAAACTGCTTTTACAATCGCTCTCTACTTTTGAATCAGGGACAGGATCGGAGTCACTTGGAGGGGAGGAGGGCTTACACACTGCTGGCCTCCATTTCTTATAGTGCTCTCCAACCATGAGTATTCTGACACTACTCCAGACCCACAATGAAAGCCACTCCTTTTTAGAAATGATGACCTGAAGAACTCTTGAGAACACGTTGTTTAATATTCTTACATTACATATACGTATACATGGCATATATTATTGTCTCCCAAAGCATACTGGAAATGTCAGAGACTTTATCCTATACCCATTAGTAATCTACATCTTGCCTAGTCAAACTGTGCTAAGACATAAAAATATATCAACAATAAATACTTTGTTGAAAATCATGTAGTTACAGATGATGAAGTCTCAATTCAAAAAACTCTCTTGAATGCATTAGGATGTGATTTCCAAACTTACATGTGTGCAGTTAAACAGCATGGTTCATTTTAATAAAAGAAGTTACAGCCTGACCCAGGATGAGAAGATAAATGTTAAAGAAAACAGTTTAGGTTTGATTGCATTAATATTTTATTGGAAGCAGCTAGGCAAATTGTAGATTGATTGTAAACAGCACACAATCAGTGGCTATGGAGAATTTCAGCGTTCAGCAAACCTTTAGCTTCCTCAAGAAGCAGTAGCAAATTTGTAGAAAAATAATTCAAACTTTTAATTTCCTAATTTAAATAGAATCACTCACTTAAGCAATTTAACTGATTATAATTGTGAAAACATGTCATGCATTTAGCAGCTACTTTGAGGCTCTCCTGTGGTCCAGATTACTAATAGATTCAATGATGCTCTTTTTTAAAATATTAACATCAAGATTTTTTAACATATGAAACCACTGACACTGAGATCACGCATTTAATCTTAGAAAAAAAATGCTTACTCCTTTTCTATCAATTTGACAGGAAGCAAAACGATTATTCATGGCTATTATTTAATGTTGCTTTCAAACATATTTGCTACTTTAATTAGGCCATCTTGAATTAATAGATGCAAATGTGGTTTGTAAGCAAACTGCTGGCTCTTTGTGGAATGAGAGTGCATTGCTTGAGGCTCTAAAGTACCACAGAGTATGCTTTTTTTTTATAGGGAAACAATCATTACACCCAATTTTACTCAGGTTGGAAAACCAGGAAACCAATGGGGTGCTTTCAGTTCAGTTAATGTCAGTATTTACTAGAAGCTTTCTATGTGCCAGGTCTGTGGAAGAACAGGGATATAGGAGATGAATGAGATACAATTGCTCTGAACGACACACAGTTTGGGTTGCGATACAGTATCATCTGGAATAAACAGTAAGAGAAGAATTGATAAGCAGGCAAGGAGGGGTTAGAGTTGGTTAAAAGAGAGGAAAGGTCATTTTTGAATTGAGGAGAAGTTTCAGTTTTTCCTTAACCCCAAGTAAGCTATTCCTGAAAAGTGTGAAATTCTTCCCTCTCGGCCTGTCCTCCTCTCTTTGTCTCTCCCACCCTCATCATGAAATTCTTAGTCACTATTAAAGATATTAATGGATAATGGATAACAGGAACAACTGTAAGCATTATTAAATAGTGAACTTTTTACATTATTTTTACCCAGCCTTTAATACATAAAGCAGGAAGTTTTTCTTTCCTTTCCTTATCTCCAACACATGCCCAGTTCTTATTCTGAGATTTGATTGCTCAGCTCCAGGACTTCTTACCTACCTCCTTGACATATGCCCCATTCCTACTTGCCTTGCTTCTTATGGTCCGGTAAAAACCAGTAGTCCTCTCTGAAGTCTGTCTCATAAACTGGACCTTTCTTATTTCCAAACTCCCAATTAAAATATCTCCCTACTATGTCCTAATCCTTTACATCCCAGTGTTCTTATAGGTGAAAGGTAGATAATCTGATGTAACAGTTGGTGTTGACATGTTAATCAATGTTCCCACATGACATATATTTGCTCTTCGAGCTTCTCTGGGGGGAAAAAAAAGGAATTTTTTTAATGTTTATTTTTGAGAGAGAGAGAAGGGGGGGGGGGAATGGGAAGAGACAGAGAGAGAGGGAGACACAGAATCCAAAGCAGTCTCCAGGCTCTGAGCTGTCAGCATAGAGCCTGATGCGGGGCTCAAACCCAGGAGTTGTGAGATCATGACCTGAGCTTAAGTCAGATTCTTAAGCAACCGAGCCACCTAGACACCCCAAAAGTATTTTCTATAGTAGAAATTAACAGATTTTAAGCAAGTTTTTCTTAAGACAGGAAGGATATCTAGGACCAAGAAAGCCTCAAACTCATAATATTGTCATTCATCAAACTCATCATATAGTCAGCCACATGTACTATATGCATTTTACATCTGTTATTTAAGGACATCATATATGTGCAATACACAGCAACAGAACTGAATATATTTTAGCACATGAATGAAAAACTAAGGTAAAAACTATTCAATCCAGATCTGCTCACAAATATCTTCAGCCCTTGATCATGTCCAAAAACCATGAAATCAGAATCTGGTAGTGGGGTGCCAGCACTCTTGAAAGCTCCATTTAGGTCAAGAACTACTTTTCTAAAATGAAAATGAGATCAATCATCCTGATGAACATGCTGGCACTAGGCATTTGAGAAACATTGCCACTGAGGAACGTGCAAAGAAAAAAAATCCCATCAGTAGGATAGAAATTCAAGAGTGACAGTCCCATCTGGTTTCTTACTCCAAATATCTTTTAAGACACTTGTTTTATAGCATGGGGATAAGAGAATGATGAGAACCAGGTGCCATATACACAAAGGTCTAGCAGCAGCATGGAGTGTAGCTAATTAGCTAATGGACAGAAAGAATGGACCAGGTTGAACACAGTGACAGCAAGAAGAGCAACCAACCACTGGTGCCCATAGTTAAAAGCCACATCCTTAGCTGCCCACAAAATGATGGGCTGAGTACTGATATTTAGGATAAATGCACAGAATTATGAAATGTCGGTATCAAATGCAAAGGTTTTTGGCTTTTTTTTCAGAAGTCTTGAAAATCAGAATCAGTGTATAGGGCAAATAGCACAGGGCTATTATTTCCTTGACAAGTGTATTTAACAGTGAGGTCCTAAGAAAAGATAGGAAACTGATCCAAGAATACACAATCAATAGTAAGCAACACTTGAAACAGATTTACTTAATCCTAGTCTTACTGTATGTCTGCTGTGTTATTACAATGGTAAAGGAGTTGATAGAATTAATTTCACTATGTTGAAAGAGAAAATTTCATGTACCTCCTTTTAAATGTCTATAATAGATGCCTAGACAAATATATTTCTTGGGTAAAATATGATTGTCCATCTTCATTTGATATTAGTATTTATGTACACATAGTACTACAAAGTATAAAGCAGGAAAGTAAATGATAAAGCATCTAGGCCTGATATTGCAGGGAAATAAATGTATCTCTTTTACAGAGGTGAAGTAGGAACACTAAGTTTATAAAAGAGTAAATTTAGATCTAGATTTTACACTAAAGAAAATCTAAAACCACCCGTTTGTTTTCCTGAATTATGCATGGGATATTGGGATTTCCAGAACACTCACACTGATTATTGCTAAGGGAATGCTATAGACTTAACTGCACTATTAGGTGAGATAAATTGTGCTCAGAAGGGCAATTACATATGCCCCATCCTACAAACTCAATTCTCTCTTTAAATAGGTTTGGTCAAAGTGTATAAAGATCATCTATTTCACTTGGAGTTATCTACAAGTTTCTTATGCCCTGCTAGCACTTTTAACAATAAATCTGAGCAATAGATTGTCAGCATAAAGCATGATCTTTTATTACTGACTTTTATCTTATAGATTTCTTTTATAGATGAACCTTCTTGATAAAGAAACAGATGTTAGAGCCAAAATGGCACAGGCAGCACTAGTTAGATGTCTTTGCTCTACCCTTCAAGGAATAGAACTGTGTTTAGGAAGTAACTCCAAATTTAACATCTTCTCATTATTTGTTTTCTAATTAGAATTACCATGTCATATGTATATTTGTATCTGAATATAAAACACAAATATTCTTCTTTTATCTATAATTACACAGAGATTTTTTTTTTCTTCTTAAAAGTGAACAAAGAATTAAAAGAACTTCCATTTTCTGGTTCAGCATGATAGAAGCTTGGAAGTCAACTACTCTATCCTAAGAACAAGTAAAAAGTTGAACAAAGAGAAAATTAACTCTTCTTAAATATGTAGGAGAGGTCACAGGGCCAACCATCACTCCCAAAACTGGAGAGACAAACAGGCAAGCGCAGAGAATCAGAACTTACCAAAGCAGAAACCCACAAGCAAAAACCCCCATGAGAAACGTGCCAGGATAGAAAAACCTGAACCATAATGAATTATGGAAGTGTCAGAGGGGACAAATCTGAGGTAAAAACTCCAGAGGACCCCAGACAAGGTAGGGGCAGTGGAGGTGTGCAAATTTTTGTGAGTTTTACTTATGGGAGCTCTAGCAGACTTTCACAGTGAATATCAGAGAAAAATCCTCTTATGCTACCACAAGAGTGAGGGTGAAAAGAACTAGTTTGAAATACACCAGAGCATGTGTTCTTAACAAGGTCTGACCTGAGGAGGAACTACTTAACCAGAATCCAACCTGCTGGGATTTTATCAGAGCCTAATTGACCTCAGGGAAGGGAAATATACAACTCCAACTGGCTCTAGTCTTCCATGTAGAGGAAAGTAAATATCAACTCAAGCCCACACTAGCCACTCTGTCCCATCTAAGTGGGGAATGGGAAACTGAGAAGCACTTGTAAAGTTTAAAGTGCCACAGGCTCACTAGAAGACTAAGACCTAATAACAGGATTATAGAATACTTCCCCTCCTTCCTAACCTGATTGCCACATCAGTAAAGGTCTTTTTACAGCAGTGTCTTTTACTCAGTGCATCATATCTAGCTAGCAAGAAAAAAATTACGAGGCATACTAAAAGGCAAAATAAAACAAAATAAACAAAAAACCAAACACAGTTTGAAGATACAGAGCTACCATCAGAACCAGACTCAGATATGCCAGGGATGTTAGAATTATCCAATAAGGATTTAAAAAAAACTCTGCTATGTTAAAGGCTCTAATGGATAAGGTGGACATCATACAAGAATGGACAATGTAAGTACATAAATGGAAATTTTAAGAAACAAAAAAGAAATACTAGAAATAAAAAAAAAACTGTACAGAAATGGAGAATGCCTTTGATGAACTTATTAGACTGGACACAGCTGAGGAAAAATCTCTGCACTTGAGAGAATCTCCATATAAACCTCCTGGAAAAAAAAGTCAGAACAGAATATCCAAGAATTGCAGGACAACTACAAAAGGTATAACATTGCGTGTCATGGGAATACCATATGGAGAAGAAAGAAAGAAAAAAACAGTAGAAAAGTTTGAAACAATAATGACTGAGGATGTCCCCAAATTAATGTCAGAAATGAAGCACATATTCAGGAAGCTCAAAGGATAACAAGCAGAAAAAAAAAAAAAACCCTTAAAAAAATACACATAGGCATATCATATGCATACTACAGAAAATCAAGGATAAAGAAAAAAAATCCTAAAAAAAAGCCACAGGAAAACATACCTTACTTATAGAGGAACAAAGATAAGAATCAAATGTGACTTCTCTTTAGAAACTATGCAAGCAAGAAGAGAGTGAAGTGAAATATTTATAGTGTTCAGAGAAAAAAAACAACCAACCTAGAATAGTACCGTACAAAATCATCCTTCAAAAGTAAAGAATAAAGTCTTCTTCAGACAAAAGTTGAATAAATTGAATTTGTTGCCAGTTAACCTGCCTTTTAAGAGATCTTAAAACATATTTTAGACAGAAAGAAATGGCATAGGTAGTGAATTTCAATCTACATAAAGAAAAGAACATCACTGGTGAAAGAATAAGCAAAAGTAAAATAAAATCTTTTATTTCTCTTATTCTTAATTTAGTTAGCAGAAATAGTTTGTTCAAAATAATAATAGCAACAATGTATTCAATTATGAATGTTTATGTATGTTTTAAGAAAAAACAAAAGTTTCCCTCCTGTGTGTCTCCTTCATTATTCACAAACATTCTGGTCACCAAATGTTTGTTGGGTTTGTTCTCCAACCAAGAAATTCTGTTACACTAGCTGAATGTTCTACTATTTAACTCAAGTATGACACTGTCTACCTAAAGAGGTGTCAGATCCCACAGGTTAAGGGCTCAGTCCCACAAGACTGTGCCAATCAGAAGTCCAGATTGTCATGCATGTTTCTGAATGATTGCCTATATGTCAGAGGTTCCCACAACCTCTTCCTCAAGTTTGATTAATTTCCTAGAGGAGCTCACGGAACTCGGGGAAACACTTACTTAGTTCTACCAGTTTATTAGAGGATATGATAAAAAAAAGTAGATGTACAGTGAGGGTTACATAGGGCAAAGTCTGGGAGGATTTATTTTTCTTTTCCTATTTTCTTTCTTCCCTTCCTTCTTTTCTTTTTCTTTCTTTTCTTTTCTTTCTTTCTTTCTTTCTTTCTTTCTTTCTTTCTTTCTTTCCCTTCTTTCCTCTCTCTCCCTCTCTCTCTCTCTTTCTAACAGTGGAAAGTCTGGGAGGATTTTGAGCACAGTAGCTTCTGTCTCCTCCTGCTAAGTGGATGGGTTCATCAACCTGGAAGCTCTCCAAACACCACATTTTTGGGGCTTTTATGAAGGCTTCATCATATAAGCAAGGTCAATCATTAACTCCATTCCAGCCCCTCTCCCCTATTTGGAGAAAGGGGAATGTGGCTGAAAATGCCAAGCTTAAAAAAATTTTTTTAATGTTTTTTTCATTTGTGAGAGACAGAGAGAGACAGAGCACGAGCAGGGGTGGGGCAGAGAGAGGGAGATACAGCATCCAAGCAGGCTCCAGGCTCTGAACTGTCAGCACAGAGCCTGACGTGGGGCTCAAACTCGTGAACTGTGAGATCATGACCTGAGCTGAAGTGGGACGCTTAACCGACTGAGTCATCCAGGTGCCCCCTGAAAATTCCAAGCTTTTAACAGTGGCTTGGTCTTTCTGGTGACATGCCCCCATACAGGAGCCATCCAGGCCACCCAGAGTTGCCTCATTAGAACAAAAGACACTCCTTTCACCCAGGAAATTCCAAGGGATTTAGGAGGCCTGTGTCAGGAACTGAGATCAAAGAACAAATATTAGAACAAAAGATGCTGTTAATGCTCCTATCACTTAGGAATCTGCAAAGTTTCAGGAACTCTGTGCCAGGAACTGGGGGAAGAGGTTAATACATATATTTTCTATTATCTCACAATATATCTTTATATTTATGTATGCTTATGTATAAGTAAAGTTATCAATAGCAATAATACAAGGGATGGGGGAAAGAATTAGGATTATTTTGATTAAGATTGTTTTGTTTTGTTATTATAAGGCATTTGCACTACCTATGAAGTAGTCAAATGATATTTTAAAGTTGACTTGGATTAGTTGTAAAGGTGTATGACAAACTCTGGGGCAACCACTAAAAAAAAAAAAAAAGACAAAAAAGTAAAAAAAAAAAAAAACTGATATGCTAAGAAAGGGGAGAAAATGGAATCATATAATATGCTCAGTTACAACCACAAAAGACAGAAGAGTGGAACACTATAATAGGAACAAAGAACAAGGGCAACAAAGAGAAAACAGTAACAAACAAGGCAGATATTTATCCAACTATATCAATAATCATGTTGAATGCCAATGATCTAAATGCACTAACTAAAAGACAGAGATTGTTAGAGTGGATCAAAAAACAAGACCTAACTGTATGTTACCTACAGGAAACTCACTTTAAATATAAAATAACTTCTATACATAAAGTAAATGGGTGGAGAAAGATATG
This sequence comes from Herpailurus yagouaroundi, assembly GCF_014898765.1. Lineage (NCBI taxonomy): Eukaryota > Metazoa > Chordata > Mammalia > Carnivora > Felidae > Herpailurus > Herpailurus yagouaroundi. The sequence continues at coordinate 4,165,066 of NW_024412441.1, forward strand.
CCATGCTAACATTAATCAAAAAGAAGCAGGACAGAGAGACAGACCAGACTTAAGAGGAAGAAAAGTTATGGATAAAGAAAGGCATTAAATAATGATAAAGGAATTAATTCTCCAAGAAGAATATCAATCCTCAATAGGCATATACATAAAAATATATATGAGGCAAAATCTGATAGAACTTTCAGGAGAAAAGAATGAATTCACTATTACATGGGAGACTTTGATACTATTTTATTAAAAGTTGACATATCCAGCAGGCAAAACATTAGCAAGGATATAGTTGAACTGACTAGCACCTTAAATCATTAGATATAACTGAATCCTATGGACTACTTAATTCAACAACAGCAGATTAAACATTCTTCTCAAGCTCACATAGAACATTCACAAAGATACACCACATTCTGGACCATAAAACATACCTTAACAAATGTAAAATAATAAAAACCATACAATGTATGTTCTCAGAATTTAGAAGATAGAGTTACCTACAAATGAATAACAAAAATGTAGCTGGAAAATTGCATATATTTGGAAATTAAAACAGTATGCTTCTAAGTAACACGTGAATCAAAGAAGGAATCTCAAGAAAAATAAAGAAATAATTTGAATTAAATGAAAATAAAAACAACTTATCAAAGTTTTGAGGAGTTAAAGTAGTACTTAGAGGGAAATTTATATCAGCTAATGCATATTTTAGAAAAGAAATCTAAAAATCAATAATCTCCTTTAGGAAACTAAAAAGTGAATAGCAAATTAAATCCAAAGTAAAAAAAAAAAAAAAAGGAAAAAAGAAAAGAAATAATAAAAAGCAGAGCAGAAGTCAATGACATTGAAAACATGAAGCCAATAAGGAAAATCAATGAAATAAAAAGCTAGTTCTTTGAAAAGTTCAATAAAATCAATCAGCTTTAGCCAAGCTAATTAAGAAAAATAAAAGGGAAGGACATACGTTACTAATTTCAGAAATGAAAACAAAGACATTACTATAGATCCCATTGACATTAAAAGGATAATAAAGGGATACTATGAAATCTGTATACCCACAAATTTGATAACCTAGATGAAAATGAATCGATTCCTTAATAGACACAGTCTGCAAATACTCCCACAAGAGGAAATAGACAACATGAATAAGCCCATATATACTAAAGAAATTGAATGACTAAGTAAGCATCTTCGAAAACAGAAAGCATCAGACTTAGGTGAGTTCACCAGTAAATAGTACCAAATACTTAAGGGAAAAAATTATCTACACTGTCAGACAATTGAAGCAGAGAAAACACATCCTAATTCATTCTATGACACTGCATTACCCTAATAACAAAATCAGAAGCCATTGCAAGAAAATAAAACTATATACCTATATCTCTCATGAAAATAGATGCAAATATCCTCAACAAAATATCAGCAAACAGAATCCAGTAGCATATAAAAATAATTATAGGGGCGCCTGGGTGGCGCAGTCGGTTAAGCGTCCGACTTCAGCCAGGTCACGATCTCACGGTCCGTGAGTTCGAGCCCCGCGTCAGGCTCTGGGCTGATGGCTCAGAGCCTGGAGCCTGTTTCCGATTCTGTGTCTCCCTCTCTCTCTGCCCCTCCCCCGTTCATGCTCTGTCTCTCTCTGTCCCAAAAATAAATAAACGTTGAAAAAAAAAAAATTAAAAAAAAAAAATAAAAAAAAAAATAAAAATAATTATATGCCAAAATCAAGTGGGATTTATCCTACGTATGGAAGGCTGGTTCAACTTTTGAAAATCAGTTACCATTATCCACCACATTAATAGGCCAAAGAAGGAAAATCACCTAATCATAGCAATAGAAACAGAAAAAGCACTTGACAAAATCCAATACCAATTTATGATAAAAACTCACACAGTAAACTAGGAATATGGGAGTTTTTCCCTTGAATATTTTGTTCACTGATAAATGTCCTCAACCTGATAAAAAAAATTATACAAAAAACCCACAGCTAACATCATACTGTGGTGGGAAATGCAAAGCTTTCTCACTAAGATCAGGAATAAGGCAAGGATGTCCCATCACACACCTGTTTCTTAATATGGCACTAGAACTTTAGCTAAGTGCAGTAAGATACAAAAAGGAAATCAAAAGCATACAATTGGGAAATAAAAATGAAACTGCCTTTGTTTGCAGAAAACATATCTGTCCGTGTTGAATATATCAAAGCGTGGGCAAAAAAAAAAAATCCTGGAATAAGTGATTATATCAAGATTGCTGGATACAAGTTAATATACTAGAATATTGCTTACTTATATACCAGAAATGACCAAGTGACATTTGAGGTTAAAAATATAATAGAACTTATTTTAGCACCCTCAAAAATAAAATATGTATGTATAAAACAAAATATGTACAAGATGGACAACTATAAAACTTTGATGAAAGACATCAGAGAAAAAGTAAATAAACGGAGAAATGATCCATGCTCTTAGATAAGAAGACTCAATATGGTCAAGATTTTGGTTCTTCCTAACTGGATCTATAGATTCAATGTAATCACAATGAATATCCTACCAAGTTATTTTGTGATACTCACAAACTGATTCTAAAATTTATATGGAGTGGGAAAAGACCCAGAATAGCCAACACAATATTAAAGGAAAACAAAGTTGGATTACTGACACTACCCAACTTCAAGACTTATTATGAAGGTACAGTATTCAAGCCAGTATAGCACTGGCTAAAGAATGGATAAATAGATCAATGGAATAAAACAGAGTCCAGAAATAGAACCACATAAGTATAGTCAATTTATCTTTGACAAAACAGCAAAGGTAGTACAATGGAGCAAAAGTAGTCTTTTCAATAAATGGTGTTGAAACAACTGGACATCCACATGCAAAATAAATAAATAAATCCAGACTCAGACCATATACGCTTAACAAAAATTAACTCAAAATGACCTAACTGTACGATGAAAAACTATGTAACTCCTAGAAGATAATGTAGGAGAACACCTGGATGACCTTGGGTATGGTGATGACTTTAGATACAACACTGAAGTCATGATGTCTCAAATAAATAATTGATAAACTTGGTTTCATTAAATTAAAATTTTCTTCTGTGCAAAAGAAACTGTCAAGAGAATGAATAGATAAGCACAGACTGAAAGAAAATGGTTGCAAAAGGCATTTTTGGTAAAGGATTATATTGAACACAAAAAACTCTTAAAACTTAACAAAAGTAAAACAACCAGATTTAAAAATGGGCCAAAGATCCTTAACAGTTATCTCATCAAGGAAGATATACGGATGGCAAATAAACATATGAAAAGATGCCCCACATCATATATCTTCAAGGAAATGCAACCTAAAGTAATGAGATACCACCACACATTATTAGAATGACTCAAACCTAGTATACTGACATCAAATACTGGCAAGAATATGGAGCATTTGGAACTCTAATTCATTGTTAGTTGGAATGCAAAATGATTATAGCAACTTTGGAAAACAGTTTGGCAGTGTCTTGCAAAACTAAACACATTCTTACTATATGATTCAGCATTGGCACTCCTTGGTGTTTATCCAAAGGAGTTGGATATCACACAAAAAGTTGCACATGGATTTTATAGCAGCTTTATTCATGATTGCCAAAACCTGGAAGCAACCAAGAAGTCCTTCAGTAGGTAAATGGGTAAATAAACTGTGGTACATCTATCTAGACAATTGACTATTATTCAGTGCTAAAAAGAAATTGCCTATCAAGCCATGAAAAGACATGGAGGAACCTTATACTCATAATACTAAGTGAAAGAAGGCAATCTGAAAAGATTACATACTATATCATTACAACTATATGACTTTCTGGAAAAGGTAAAACTATAGAAACAGTAAAAAGATCAATGGTTGCCAGGGTTTGGAGGGAAGAAGGGATGCACAGGCACAGTACAAACGATTTTTAGGTCAGTGAAACCACTCTTGTTATTTATTTTTTTATGAGGGGGGGTGGAGAGAGGGAGAGAGAGAGATAAGGGCAGAAAGAGAATCTTAAGGAGGTTCCATACTCATCATGGAGCCCAACGTGGGGATAAATTCTACAACCCTGGGATCATGACCCAGCTGAAATAAAGAGTCAGACGCTCAACTGACTGACCCACACAGACGCCCTGAAACTACTGTTTATGATACTTTTATGGTGGATACTTGTCCTTTTATATTTGTCTAAACCCACAGAATGCACAAAACCAAGAGTGTACCCTAATGTAAACTATGGATTTTAAGTGATAATAACATGTCAATGTAGGTTCAATGATTGTAACTGATGTACCTGGGATGGGGGATATTGATAATATGGGAAGCTACGCATGTGTGAGGGCAGGGGTGTGGAAAATGCTCTGCACTTACTGCTTTATTTTACTGTGAACCTAAAAGTGCTCTAAAAAATAAGGTCTTTTAAAAAATTGAATAAGCACTCATGAACTTCTCTATGAAATAGTGTCAGCATTTAAGGCCAAAATTATACTGGCTAAAAGAAAACAGTACTTTTTCTTTTTCTCCTCTTTTATTTTTCAAAATTTCCTCCCCCTTCCTCTTCTAAGGCAATAGAAACTCAGATGTGTAATTTAGTACCACCGAGGTTAATTACATACACAGGGAAGTTATGTAGTATGTTGGCTGATCTATAGACTGTATACATAAGATTGAGCTGGGTTCTTGGAAGTACATTGCCATCAATCATGTTTCCTGGACCCAAGGAACATATAAGGCATCACTTTTTCAGAGAAGTGTAAATAGCTGAAGCCTATACAGAACTTTTGCCAGTGCTTGTGTCCCAGGGACTTTTCCGGCCTCAGTTAATTTGGAGTTTATAAGCCTGAAATCAAGAAAATCTTTCAGACCACTTCTCTACTTCAGTGGTTTGAATCATGGTTACAGGCAACCAGTGAGTGGGTGGTTCCTAGGGGTTCCTGGGCATGAAGAGTTTTAAGGAACTTAAATTTAAAAATTTCAACTCCCACGTCTCTTTCCTAAAATTTTATCCTGAGAATGTGCCTACTGGTAAGTCACAGTATGGATTCTCCTTCCTGAGGGCCTCCTTTTCAATTGCCAAAAAAAAAAGAGAAAAAAGGAATATTATTGTTAGTGTTGAGAGACTGAATAACTCTAAGGATTAGCAAATCATTTTGCAAGGCAGGTTGTTTCAGTGCCTTATTTTCAACAAAATTGATGCAAAAGTTAACTGAATTCTCAGCACACAGATCATTAAGAATAATTTTTGATGATTGATTACTACATGATATTTGGCATAGAACTCCATTCCATTCTTACCTACTAATTTATGTTGAAAAGATTTTCAAAGTTTGTAAAAATAAAATAAATGTAAAAACTTACTTTTGGCCATGTAATATTCAGTTAAAAATTAACATCTGTTCATTGATACATGTGAACAGGTTTTTATAACTCTTCATCTACTTCATAAAGAGATGCATTTCCAGTAAAACTGTACTTTCATGTTGCTTATTTTTAAATTATTTTATATATTTCTGTTATTTGATGACATGTGTTCTAATAATCGGTGATAAAACAATTCATATGAAAATCATAACATGTAAAACTTTTGAATCACACAAATTAGTTTATTAAATTAAGCTTATATACCTGTTTTTGATGCAAAGGAATAGGATAGGATGATGAAGAATGACTTTCAAGCTTAAAGTATATTAAATTGGAAAAAAACATTTCTGTGGACTATGTACAAAGGAAATATGTGTTCAAGAAGAAAAAATAACATAAAATATCTGATTATTAAAATATTTTGTTCATATATATTGAAATCAATACTAGTAGGCTTCAAAAACTATGATAGTTTTATAATTAGGGCACTTTTAAAAATACTGTTACAATATTCTGTTTCAAATTATATATGCCTTCCAACTGTATACATTTTTAATAAAATATTTTGAGTCATTTAAAATAGTAAATGAGTACATACATTTTCAAAATTATTTTAAAAGATATGCAGACAAAAAGTTTTCAGATGCATAAAGCCCTGAATACCATGGCCTCCCCCAAAATCTGTTCACAGGCAACCAAGTCATTTGTCCAAGAAACTTAAAGAGGAAGAAGCACAATTTGATGATGACTGGTTGAGTTGCTTGCACTAAGTGGAAACAAATCTCAATTCCATTTTTCTTAGCTAGACTTAGCTGAGCTTCCTTGAGTTCCAGAGGTCCAGGTACATGCAGATTTCCCTAAACCCTCTGGAATGATTTGAGACTAATTACAGAGGAAAATTCTGCAGGATTCTCTATTGTTCATGAGTTTGACAGTTTCTAAAAATAAGATGTCAAAAGAGTCAAATTCGGACCTCTGACTGGAATGGATTTCAGTCTTGACAGCCAGTAGATTTTTTTTTCCTCAGTGGAGTTTGTTTAGTAGAGAGAAAGTCACTTGGGGCCCAAGCTAAATTTTTCCAGACCTCACTGAAACTCTATGTATAGAACTTAGTGTAAGAATGAAAAAAAGGCCAGAACTTGCATGTTCTCATTTGGAGGAGCTGCTATAGCTTAATCACCATTTTATTAGATTATGTCCTAAAGTACTCTTAATTCAAATGGTAATAAAGAGTTTCACATAATTGCCATGTAAATCAGATGTATTGGATCATACTTGAGAGTAAATTGAAAAAATCTACAGAAATTTTCTTGTTAACTTATATTAAGGAATATGGGGCGCCTGGGTGGTGCAGTCGGTTAAGCGTCCGACTTCAGCCAGGTCACAATCTCGCGGTCCGTGAGTTCGAGCCCCGCATCAGGCTCTGGGCTGATGGCTCAGAGCCTGGAGCCTGTTTCCGATTCTGTGTCTCCCTCTCTCTCTGCTCCTCCCCCGTTCATGCTCTGTCTCTCTCTGTCCCAAAAATAAATAAACGTTGAAAAAAAAAAATTAAGGAATGTGAATATGTAAAATTAATCTCTACTATCATTACCATGAATTATTTTTATATTAATAATCCTTAAATAAAAATAATTCCTAACGCAAAGGTTAAGAAATCAAATAAGAAAGCCTGAGATACAACAAAAAAATGTGTATGTTAAATAAATGAAAATGTATTTCAGATTCTAAATGGATTAAATACTATTCTTTCTTGCTGTTTAGATTAAGTACTTTGGGAAACACATTAAAAACAGAAAAAAAAAATCTTTTAAAGGGAGATCCTAAACTTAAAAAAAAAAAAAAGAACTTCAACAGAATTTATGTTAAATGCAAATCTCCAATGGAGCTCAGATTACTCCAGGCCCATAGTGTCACAAAGCTAATAAAGGTAAATCTATGTAAGGAGGAAGTAGAGATTGATAGATAGATAGATAGATAGATAGATAAGATAGATGGATAAATACATACAGATAAGTATGTATGTATATATGTGTGTGTGAATAAATTTGTATATAAATTATACAGTACTAGGCACTGAATGGGATGGCAGGGGACCCAACTAAGGCAGAACTGAGATTTCAGTATGAAATTTGACATCAGTCTGCCAGCATTATTCCCAACTTTCCCAATCCCCCCCACCCCCACCCTGACCTGGGGACTATGGATACTCTTATGACAAGAATCTCAGTCATGTCTGAAGATATAGGGATTTGCAACAAAACATTTATTTTTTTTAAGAGGCAGAAGGGATTCCATGGGAGAGGATTTGTCCCAGCTACAAGGACATTGCAATAAAGTGCAAAATTGACAACATGTTTAGTGGTGACTCTTTCTTGATTTGTCCCAAACTTGGTATCCTGGTGGTAAATACATGTATTGGGGAGTGAATGGGTTACAATAAACTTAGAGAATTTGGGATCTTAGGAGCTAAGCACAGATGATGGCCTAAATGAGCATAATTTAGAGCAGTGGGAACTGCTTCTCTAATCAGTTCCTCCAAAGAGTGGGGAACACCAGAACTCTGGCCTGAAAAAGACAGGAGGAACCATGAGAGAATGAGATATGGGTTGAATATATGACTGACAGTGCCATAGAAAGATGGCAATGTCTTTAAATAGTGGAAGGCAGTACATAACATAGGCAATAAGGCCCAGAAACAATTTCAGAGCCGAATCAAAGAAGCTGAAGATATTCCCAGGCATATAGAGGAGAAGAACCTTCCAAACAGAATATCTGAAGTACTATCATCTCTGAGGTGATCATTAATGGAACTAACAAAATTCTGCTCCAAATGTTTATGTAACCTTATTTGCTAACTGCTTAGCCTTGTAACTTTTACCCTTTACCATGCCAGTAATGAAGAAAGGTCAGACAAAATAATTACTATGAATAAACACAGTGAATTACAAAATTATAAATGTATTATTCACATGATTCAGAATAACCTAGATGGTGTGCAAATACAGAACCAACACTGGAGAGGAAGGAGTTACCTCATTTTGGTGGCTATAGAGGAGAATGAAGACAACTTTCTGAATATATCTAATAGTTTTAAAGGACATTCAAAAATATTTTAGAATGGTGAAATAAAAATGTAATTGATAATATCAAATATTGGGCAGCCATGTGCCCAAATATTGGGCAACCTTGGATGACTACCAAGGTTCCCAAAGGTTTTCCTTGATGCCATAATTCAGTAATAACACATAGTTACTTTGTGTCTGTGATGCGTCAGGCAGCGTGCTGTCCTAGCCATACAGCGACAAACACAACTGACGACAGTCTCTGCCTCCACAGACTTTACATTTTACGGTGCTTGAGAATAGATTGGAGGAACAATACCAATGCATTTTCAGTGAAATAAATTGTAGCACTGTGAAATCCAATAAAATAAATTAAACACTTATCAAAACTAAAGGTTGGCATTAAGTTTTGAAAAGATCTCTTATCCATAACTGTCTATATTTTGTCAGTTGTGAAAAATTGAAATACCTTTTGGGTTTTAGTGCTTACCATGGGGACAAGAGAATCAAAGTAAGGCTTTGTTTTTGTTGTTCATGAACCCACAACTCCCAAGTCAGGGCTTCAAAAGAAAAACAAAAACAGAAACAAACAACTAGGTACATGGTTTATGCTTCAGGCTTAAACAGACCACTATCTGCTCCCAACTCAAATTTAAAGCGTAGGAATTCTATTTTTAAGGATTGAAAGGGCCTGGGAGAGAATGTATCTCAGAAATATAAGGAGATAGATATAAAAACTCAGAACCATTAGCATATTTACTGGTGACTCCTTTTTACTATTGGGTATTTTCATGTATAGAGAAAAAGGAAGAGAACAGAATGTAGGCCCAGTCCAAATTAGCCAATCAATTAAGCTCAAAATAAGTAGGAAAATGCAGAACCTGATTGGTTGTATGCCAAGGAGTAAGGCTACAATGCCATAATGGGTGTCTCCTGTAAGGAACACTAATCTCATTTAACATGAAAATATGGCCCAATGAATGTCCTGAGCTCTGTTCAACAAAATAGTTGCTATCATCTCTCCTTTGGGATTGGAGTGTTTCTAAAGAGGTGGATAGTCCAGAAGTTTGAAGAGGGGACATGAGAGTCCCTGGTCCCATAAGTCAATATTTGACAGTAGTTGGTCCCACCTTGGGAGCCAAGGTTTTTTCAACACATACAAGGGTCCAAAGCACACCCTAGCAATAGAGAATTAAAATATCAAGGCATGAGAACTATACATCTGTATTTTCATATAGCCCATGAGGAAATTCTGTGGCTATACTCCAGTTTGTAAATCACTGCTCTAAAGAGTTTGTGAAAAATTAGTCCTTGCTTTCAAATCTCCTTAACTTGACCCACAGGAGAGAGTATGAGCATAAGAACTGAATAAAGTTACCCCCTCTCCTGTGAACTCTTGAGACAGACAAGGGAGGGACGTGTCAGCAGATGCCTAAGGCTCAAGTAACCTGTGTGGTCCAGGTCCTGTAACAACAGTTGCTGATTCCACCATTCCTTTGTTTTACACACTGATCCATGTTTTGAGGGAGAGAGACCCGAAAAGAAATCTTTAGTTTTTACTAGCAGTACTCTACCCAGCTGTAAGATTTAGTACCCTTAGAGATAACCAGGCTTGTCAGAATAATTGTCTCCATATGCTGACTTCACTCCCTCAGCTCTTATTCATATTTACTGTTAAAATATTTTATTAATGCACATCTCCCTAAGTATTTATTTTAAATCAAATCTACTCTGCATAGTGTGGTTTTATTAATTTAAAACCGTAACCATGTAATGCTCTCAGTCCTTTACTTTATAAATCAGATTAACCAAACCAACTTTATTAAATGATACTATCTAACATGTATCTTGTTTTAAACAGGAGAACCAAACTTGAACCTAAAGAATCTAGGACTTGCCCCAATTTATTTTCCCCTCCCAAGACCTACAAACACAGGACTGCCATTTCACCTCTCCTGGTCATCGCTTCCTCATGTGTAAAATGGACATCATATACACATCAACTTGTCCCTTGGGATTGTGTGAAAATATAAATTCCTTATAAAATAATATAAAGCGCAATATAATCTACTTGTTTATTATCATTTAAAATAATAAGGCTCTAGGGGGCACCTGGGTGGTTCAGTTGGTTAGGTGTCTGACTTCTGCTCAGGTCATGATCTCATGGTTCATGAGTTCAAGCCCCACATCAGGCTCTCTGCTGTCAGCACAGAACCTGCTTGGTATTCTCTCTCTCGCTCCTTCTCTCTCTGCCCCTCCCCCACTCTCTGTCTCTCAAAATAAGTAAATAAACTTAAAAAAATAATAAGGCTCAAGTGTAGGATGAGCTTGAAACAAGTATGGGACCCATACCTTGAGGAAGGGATGAACAAAAAGATAGTGTCAGGATGAACGTACTTAGGACTTGTATACTTCTAAGGGTATTAATAGTTTTGACAACACCCTCTTCTATGACATGTGTTCCTTGTGTTCCCACTGTACCTGCATAAGTATCTAGTCTGCAATTAAAGCAAATGTATCTACCAAGCTTATAGTTTCCTTTATTATGTCTGGGGTTGAGGGCAGGAGCAGTAGAGCAATAATATTTCTTGGTCACAGTTGCCAGAGTTTCTCTCTCGCTCAAGTTCTTTGTCTTCCCTCTTGAAGGCTAAGAAAGCAAACATCATTCTTTCTTTTATCCAGTAGGCACAGGTTTGTCTTTCAATCGTGATGGGAATGCCTTCCTAAGAGTAAAGCCCCAACCCATACACTGTGTTTTTAAATCCCATTCCATTAACAGCCAGGGGTCAGAAATTAGATTTTACATATGCTAAAACATATCTTTATTTTATTTTTTTCAATTAATTGACTGCACTTTTTAAAGGAACTGTTAATAATTCAAATTGGTGTTTATTGCCCTTAACAAGGTATCAAATTATGATCTTAAATCTTCTGATCTTGTCTCATCTTCCTGCTGTACCACTTGCCTATTTATGTAAAATTATCTTCCTATTTAGCCTTGGAAGCTTCCACGTCACTTGAATCTTAGCTGTCTCTTCCCATTTTCTTCTTTTTTTAACTTTATCTGTTGGTTTGGATATTATAGGTTTTATTTTTAGTAATTAAAATTTCAACATACATATTTAACTGTATATATTTCTAGCATAATCCAAAGATTTCACCAAGAACCTTATGCTTAACTACCCTTAAAATACTTCCACTGCCATCTTGCAAATAATTTTTGTCGGGAAATTTAGTTCCAGCATTTTAAAAGACATCTACAAAATGAGCCACATATTACAGTCAATAATAAGCATTCTCCAAATATTTTACGGATTAATTTGCTCTCCATTGTTTCTTACATTTCACTTCTTGTCTGTGGATTAAATTTTAATGCTGGATATATCCCTGAGCAGTCCTTTCAAAGCTCACAGTACTACCTCAGATTCAAATTTTAATGGATTCCCATCTGGTTTCCATACCTACCACTGGTGATGCCAACCTCTCCCTCATTCCCCATCAGCAAGTCCTGATGATTCTATGTATAAGTCTCATATTCAGTCTTCTCACTTACTTACTTTTCCACTTTATGTCGCCTTCCTTACCTATCAACTATGGCTTAATGGAGTATTTCTTAAGGGCATGTCCTGACTCCTCTTGCCCTTAGAAAATCTATTGTCACTTAACAGCCAGTTGAATTTTTCAAAAATAGAAATTGGATCCTGTTGTACGTTTGTTAAAATGGGCTAATTATTATTGTCACTCTTGAGATAAATATGAAATCCTTAACACCAATAAGCTCTTGTTTACTCCTTTCCTGGGGTTTTTAACATGCTTTTTTTGTCTATCTGAAATGTTTCTCCCCCTTTTCTTGGCCTTATTAACTGTTACACTTCAGAGATCAGGTTAAATGACTAAATGACCTGTTCTTACTGAGTTATTTATTCATCATTCAACAAGTATTCCCTGCCTTGTCTTAGGTACTGGGATAGAGTAGTGGCCAAACTATAAGAGAAAGGAAAGAAAAGAATGTAAATATGTGTATCTATATGAATATATATTAACTATTGTGAAGTAATTTTTAAGAGAAGCCTGTCTAATACCAATCAAACTTGGATTTTCCCCAATCTCCTCTCTAACAACCTGAGTTATAGTTTATTTTTATTTTTGGAGCATTTGTAAGAATATATGAGTGCATTTATTGTATAATTTTTGTTCATTTGATTTTTTTTCTATGCTATGAGCCCTATGTGTTAGAGCTTTTAGCTCTGGTCTATCTTTGGCCTGAAAACTGGGACTGGCATAAAATAGATGTTCAATAGATATTGGCTGAAAACTGACTAATATTGGTTTTTAATATTCATGCTTATTAATTTTATCCTAAATGCTCCCAGGATATTCTGGGTTAGAGATAGATTTCCTATTACCTCATAGTAAATAGTAAATGCATTGACTCCTCTTTTCCCATCTTCAGGCAACACAATAAAAGCTGATAGGATTTTTTCCCACTTGAGTAGTCACAAACTCCTAAGATGAGAGACAAACTAAAAGGCCTTTTCTCTGTTTATAAAGGAGAAGGAGGGAGCTCTCCCTCCCTTCCTGACAGGGTCTTCTTCAAAAAGTCCTCCAATCCTTCAGTATATAAGTAAAAATGTCTCTAAGAGCCAGACAGTCCTGTGTGTCTGGGGCTTTATTACTTCCTAAATGTCAACAGCTGAGGAAATAATACTCTAGTCTCTTGACACCCTGTAGCTTAACCTAGGGCCCTACTCCAGGCTGAAACCACTGGCCTTCTGGAGGGAAATATAAGAAGTTTATTATCCTTTCAGATCAGAACCATTTAGTAGACAAATAGCCCCAGATTTAATTCTCACAGTATGTGAGGAGAATATTGTCTCAGAATGATGATTGTTTACCTAAAAACTGAGAATCCTGGGAAGTTTTATTTCCCAAAAACTAACTGAATAAATGAATGAAAGTAGAAAAGTCTTATATGGTGTGACTTCGCAAATCCCCTTACTTCAACAGCCTCAACTACATTTTTGCTAAGAGTCTTCCATGATCTTTCATACTTCTGTAAGTCTGAATAGGTCTGCCAAGAATACAAAGCCTTGACAGCATTTTACCTGGGCCACTTCTCGGGGTTGTGTTTATAGCAGGCAAGCTTGAGGTATGAGGTAATGTCATCTTCTGGGACAAACAGCAGGCTTGCTTCATGCTTGCTTTAAATTGGTAAATTCTTCATGTTTCATGTTTTTTCTCCTGTAATGCAACATTGCATGTGCAGCATCTTTCAGGGCTCTCTGCATTGGCTCCATTGGACTGCTGGAAAAGGAGAACCAATACAAACATGGTGCTCATGCTGCTATGAGTAATAAAATTCTTTACCTCCTACCCAGGAGTCTCATGTCTTCTACCAGCATCTATGAAACAGAAACAACAGGCTAACCTATTAGGTCACAAGAAGGTTGAACTCAAACCCAGGGCCTGATAATTTTCTTCAGTATCCAGTTTAGATACAACAGGAGGCTGGAGATGACTTTAATTTAACAATACCTTGGATGTTCACTATTCTGTTGTTGGTCTTACCTACATTCAAATTAGCCTCAGTGAGGGCAGAAGGTACAGCTGATACTTTACACTGTGTGATATCCACCATTAGGAGATATTTGCCTTCACACTTCGTGCCTGCAGTAGCTGTCAACCCAATTCTACTGATCGTTTAGAAGGGTCATTGAAGTTGGCATGTAGCATTTCTAACAGAGACATATCATCAAGCTTTACTGAAATTCTCAAAATTTCCAAAATATACTATGCTTTTTTGTTCCCCAGAATTTTGTGCATTTGTTTCTTTTGGCTTTATACTCATTTTTTACAACTCCCGTACAAAGGCCAAATTGGTTCCTCCTCCCTAATTTGTCTATAGAGTTAGTACATATCTCTACTATGTACTGGTTAAGCCTAAAATATATATTTCATGACCGAGGAAGAGGACAGGTTACTGAATTATACCAAAATAAACACTTAGAAAACTCTGGAAAATCTATTTATACTCATGAAAATATTATCTACTGAATACACAATTTACACATTGAAGTAGCAGCTACCTCTGAATTTCAGAAAATAAGAATTTGATTTCTATCTCTCTCACCTTCTTTTACAAGCTAACTTTCTACTAGGTTGGATCACTATCTACTATGTCATAGAGTTGGTTGACACAGACTCAGTGTTAGAGAGTAGGGTAAGGTTAAATGAGTCTGGGATATTACCTAATTTACAACTAGTTTATTCTTGATTATTCTTAAATAAAGCATATTCTAATCTGAATGTATAATAAAACACATATTACAAAATTGGTTCTGAAGTTAATCTCCTGCTGTGACCATAAAAAAATTTAAAAAGGAAAGTGAGGACAAAAAAATTGGGAGTTGAAAAAGATAAAACTAATTTCCTTTTTTTTTTAATGTTTATTTATTTTTGAGACAGAGAGACAGCATGAATGGGGGAGGGTCAGAGAGAGAAGGAGACACAGAATCCGAAGCAGGCTCCAGGCTCTGAGCTGTCAGCACAGATTGTGACGCGGAGCTCAAACTCACGGACCGTGAGATCATGACCTGAGCTGAAGTCAGACGCCCAACCGACTGAGCCACCCAGGCGCCAAAAGATAAAACTAATTTTCAAAGAACAAATTATTTAAAGTGTACCTTCCTTGCAATGCTTTATTTTATGATCAGTTTCTTCTTTAACATTAAAATGAAATGAAAATGAGGAACATTTCATTAGTATAGACAAAAACATGAACATTTGATACCTTAGTAGAAAAGACAAAATAAACACTACGTGAAACATATCTATTATATATTTATTAACCTAGAAAAACTGAAGCTAGTAGGTGATTTCTTTTCAACTCATTAACTAGGAGAATATTTCATTTGATCATTTTTCATATCGTACATTTCAAGACTTAATGCCAGTCAACAAATTGTATAATGTGTTAAGTAGAAGTAATCAATGTGATCATGTATGAGCCACTGTGAATATAAAATTAAGTTCTCCAATGTTGTCATGTTATTACCATTTAGTTGAAAAGAACAGCAATGGATTTCAAGTAATTGTAAAGAAGGTATGTGGCCACTAAGTAGGTGAGTGGTTCCATTTTTAAAGTTCAGTCTTTAAAAAGTAAAGAAAAATTCCTTCTAAAGCATGACATTTATTCTGGTAGCAGTCAGCAACCTCTTTCAGCTATCAATGATAAGCTTAAACTATTCAATGGCAAAACTGATAAAAAGGAGCTAAATTTTAGTTGGTATGTTTTAAGGTACTTAGTATAGTAGTTTTATGTAATTAACTAGATAAAAATAAACCATGCATAGACAAAGGTAAGAGTGTGTCATTATAAATAATTATTATAATTCATCACATATGAGGTCTAAGGAAGAATCAAAAGTGACAGAAACAAATCATTTATCTATCATCATGGAAGAAAGCAACTATTCTTATAATTATGTATTTTACATAGCTTATTCATTTAAATACCTAATTTAGTATTTAAACATTTATAATGACAATATCTCAAAAATGTATTATATAATTAATTCTAAGTGGGAGATAATACTATAATTGAATATTTTCCTGAGAAAGGATTTATATTATGACAATCAGATATTTTACCCTCTATAAACTTGCCGTTGTAAATAGCCTATTAGTCTCCATCAACTTTCCTACTTCCAATTTTCTGTATATAATATGGTATAGACTGAGAAACCAGAAAATCCAAATATCAAACTTTACTAAAACCAGTTAAATAATGTGACATTACTTATATATAATTTGATATCTATATCTCTAAACATGTGGATGTAAATATAGTTATATTCTCAAAAATTTTACAAATAAGTGTGCATGAAAAACAAGTTTGAAGACCACTGGACTACAAGATGAAAAAAATCATTCCTAAGTATCTTATAAATGTTCCAGTGATCTGTCCTCAATATTTGGCTTCAACTCCTCCTAATGTGTTCTATCAATCCTACTTTCCATGCCTAAGCCTTGTCAAACAGTCTGTCTATATTCCCTATATATTCCCAGTGCTTCAATGAGTTGTGGATGGTAAATAATTCTCTGATTCTTTCCTCTACAAAGTCTGCACAGTGCCTCTTCTGTAGACTACAATAATTCTGAATTCCCTTGTTGCTTTGAGATGCTGACTCTGATTTATTTGTTAAAGACTCCTTTACCCTCTGTCTTCTATACATACTAATACAATGTAAAATATAATAATACACAGTGTCAGAGTAGATAATTGAGATAATAATAGGTATGTTAGTCCAGTCACATAATTTTATTTTAATTAACAGGTTACGCTCACTTTGTGTGTATAATTATGTCCTTATGGCTGGTTGAAATTTCAGAATTAGTGTTTCATAATTATGAGAAAAGAGTAGGAGCTGAAGAAGTCATGATAAAAAACACCTAAAGGAAATAATTTAATGGTCTAAGTAAGGATATTGACTAGTTTCCATGTGTTTGCTTTTAAGGGAACATTATTTTCCCTGTTCGTGGTCTCCCCCAGGAAGAATTGCTCCTACACCCGTTCATGGCCTCCCAGGCCCCTTTCCTCAGTTTGGCCCTGGAGAGATGCAATAAATGATTTATAAATTTGAGAAGAAACTGAGAATGATATAGACATTTCCAGATCCATGTTTCACTTAGAAGAAGCACTAGCTGAAAATACTCCAACAGAGGTGGCTCTTCTCATAGACCACTGCCTTCATTCAGTGCCCAACGAGCAGGCCACATGGTTACATGCTCTATTTTGGCCTCTACTAAAAATGACGGTGATAATTTGGTTTACAATCTGGTTTACTCTATGTCTTATTTATTTACTTATTTCTGCTTCTACTCACTAACAAATTCCTCAGAGACTCCAATCTTTACTAATAAGTGTTTTTTTTTTCAAATTTTAATTTAAATTCCAGTTAGCTAACATACAGTGTAATATTAGTTTCAGGTGTAGAATCTAGTGATTCACCACCCATATACAACACCTTGTGCCCATCACAAGTGCCCTCCTTAATGTCCACCACCCATTTAACCCATCCCCTAACCCATCTCCCTCCAGCAACCCTCAGTTTGTCCTGTATTGTTGAGTCTGTTTTGTGGTTTGCCTCTCTCTTCCCCCCGCATGTTCATCTGTTTTGTTTCTTAAATTTCACATATGAGTGAAATCATATGGTATTTATCTTTCTGTGACTGACTTATACTCCCTTTCCTGACTTATTACTCCCCAGCTCCATCCAAGTCATTGAAAATGGCAAGATTTCATTCTTTGTGATGGCTGAGTAATGTTCAGTTGTATGTTTATAAATATAAACATTCTCTCTCTCTCTCTCTCTCTCTCTCTCTCTCTCTCTCTCTATATATATATATATATATATATATATAACACATCTTCTTTATCCATCCATCAGTTGATGGACATTTGGACTCCTTCCATAACTTGGTTACTGTTGATATGCTGCTATATAACATCAGGGTGAATGTATCCCTTTGAATCAGTTGTTTTTGTATCCTTTGTGCAAATACCTAGTAGTTCAGTTGCTGGATCATAGGGTAATTCTATTTTTAACTTTTTGAGGAACATCTATACTGTTTTCCAGAATGGCTGCACCAGCTTACATTCCCAACAATGCAAGAGGGGTCCCCTTTCTCCATATCCTTGTCAACACCTGTTGTTTCCTATGTTGTTAATTTCAGCCATTCTGACAGGTGTGAGGTGATCGCTCATTGTAATTTTGATTTGTATTACTCTGATGATGAGTATTGCTGAGCATTTATTCATGTGCCTGTTAGCCATCTGTATGTCTTCTTTGGAAAAATGTCTATTCACGTGTTTGGCCCATTTCTTAACTGGATTATATGTTTTTGGGGTGTTGAGTTTGGTAAGTTATTTATAGATTTTTGATACCCTTTAGCAATATGTCATTTGCAAGTATCTTCTCCCATTACGTGGTTGCTTTTTAGTTTTGTTAATTGTTTCCTTTGTTGTGCAGGAGATTTTATCTTGATGAGGTCTCAATAGTTCAGTTTTGCTTTTATTTCCCTTGCATTTGGAGACATGTCAAGTAAGAAGTTGCTGCAGCTGAGGTTAAGGAGATTGCTGCCTGTTTTCTCCTGTAGGATTTTGATGGTTTCCTATCTCACAGTAAGATCTTCATCCCTTTTGAATTTATTTTTGTGTATCGTGTAAGAAAGTGGCCCACTTTCATTCTTCTGCAGGTTGCTGTCCAGCTCTCCCAGCAACATTTGCTAAAGAGACTGTCTTTTTTCCATTTGATACTCTTTCCTGCTTTGTCAGAGATTAGTTGGCTATACATTTGTGGGTCCATTTCTGGGTTCTTTATTCTATTCCATTGGTCTATATGTCTGTTTTTGTGCCAATACCATACTGTCTTCATGATCATACCTTTGTAATACAGGCTAAAGTCTGGGATTGTGATGCCTCCAGCTTTGGCTTTCTGTTTCAACATTAATTTGGCTATCCGGGCTCTTTTGTGATTCCATACAAATTTTAGGATTGTTTTTGTTAGCTCTGTGAAGAATGCTGGTGCTATTTTGATTGGGATTGCACTGCATGTGTAGATTGCTTTGGGTAGTATCGACATTTTAACAATATTTGTTCTTCTGATCCATGCATGGAATGTTTTTCCATTTCTTTCTGTCTTCTTCAACTTCTTTCATAAGCTTTCTATAGTTTTCAGCATATAGATCTTTTACCTCTTTGGCTAGGTTTATTCCTAGGTATTTTATGGTTTTTGGTACAATTATAAATTGGAACAATTCCTTGATATCTCTTTCTGTTGCTTCATTATTGGTGAACAGAAATGCAACCAATTTCTGTACATTCATTTTAAATCCTGCGACTTTGCAAGAATTCATGTATCAGATCTAGCAGTTTTTTGGTGGAGACTTTCAGGTTTTCCACATAGAGTATCATGTCTTTTGCAAAGAGTGAAAGATTGACTTCTTCTTTGCCTATCTGGATGCCTTTTATTTTGTTTTGTTGTCTGATTGCTGAGGGTAGGACTTCCAACACTATGTTAAACAACATTGGTGAGAGAGGACATCCCTGTCATGCTCCTAACCTTAGGGGGAAAGCTCTCAATTTTTCCCCATTGAGGATCTTATTAGCTGTGGGCCTTTCATATATGGCTTTTATGACGTTAAGGTATATTCCTTCTATCCAGACTTTCTGAGGATTTTTATTAAGAAAGGATGCTGTATTTTGTTAAATGCTTTCTCTGCATCTGTGGACAGGATCATATGGTTCTTATCCTTCCTCCTATTAATGTGATGTATCATGTTGATTGATTTGTGACTACTGAACCAGCCCTGCAAGCCAGGAGTGAATCCCACTTGATCATGGTGAATAATTATTTTAATATAATGTTGAATTTGATTTGCTAGTATCTTGTTGGGAATTTTTGCATTCATGTTCATCAGGGATATTGGCCTACAATTCTCCTTTTTAGTGAGGTCTTTGTCTGGTTTTGGAATCAAGGTAATGCTTGCTTCATAGAATGAGCCTGGAAGTTTTCCTTCCATTTCTATTTTTTGGAACAGCTTAAACAGAATAGGTATTAACTCTGCTTTAAATTTCTGGTAGAATTCCCCTGGGAAGCCATCTGGCCCAGGACTCTTATTTGTCAGGAGATTTTTGATAACTTATTCAATTTCTTCACTGGTTACCGGTCACTTCAAAGTTTCTATTTCTTCCTATTTGAGTTTTGGTAGTGTGTGAGTGTGTGTAGGAATTTGTCCATTTCTTCCAGATTGTCCAGTTTGTTGGCATATAATTTTTCATAGTATTCTCTAATGTGTGTTTGAATTTCTGTGGTATTGGTTGTGATTTCTCCTCTTTCATTCATGATTTTATCTTTTTGGGTCCTCTCTCTTTTGTTTTTGAGAAGTCTGGCTAGGGGGTTGTCAATTTTGTTTGTTCTTTCAAAAAACTAGCTCTTAATTCATTGATCTGTTCTTTTTGGGGGGGGGATTCTATATTGTTTATTTCTGCTTCAATCTTAATAAATATTACTTCTCTTCTGCTGGCTTTGGGCTTTCTTTGCTGCTGCCTTTATGGTTCCTTTACGTGTGAAGTTATGTTGTGTATTTGGGACCTTTCTGGCATCTTGAGTTAGTCCTGAATTGCAATGTATTTTCCTCTTAGGACTGTCTTTGCTGCATCTCAAAGGATTTGGACTGTCGTGTTTTCATTTTCATTTGCTTCCATATATTTTTAAATTTCTTATTTAATTTCCTGGTTGATCCATTCATTCTTTACTATGTTTTTTTTTTTTAACCTCCTGTATTTGGGGCTTTCCAAATTTTTCTTGTGGTTGATTTCAAGTTTATTAGTATTGTGATATGAAAATATGAATGATATGATCTCAAGTCTTTTCTACTTGTTGGGGTCTTTTTTGTGACCCAGTATGTGATCTGTCTTGGAGAATGTTCCATGTGCACTCAAGAAGAATGTGTATTTTGCTGCTTTTGGATGAAAAGTTCTAAATCTATGTTAGGTCCATGTGGTCCAATGTGTCATTCAGAGCTGTTGTTTCCTTATTGATTTTCTGCCTAGATAATCTGTCCATTGTTGTAAGTCAAGTATTAAAGTCCTGTACAATCACAGTATTATATATACATTTATTTATGTTTGTGATTAATTTATTTATATATTTGTGTTCCTCTACAATGAGGGCATAAATATTTACAATTGTTAGCACTTCTTGATGGATCAATCCCTTATTTATGATATAATGCCCTTCATCTCTTGTTACAGTCTGTTTTAAAATCTAGTTTGTCTGATAGAAGTATGGCTACTCCAGCTTTCTTTTGCAGTCAGGTAGCATGATAGATGGTTCTCCATCCCCTCACTTAAAAAAAATTATGTTTATTTATTTTTGAGAGAGAGAGAGAGAGAGAGAGCAAGAAGGGTAGGGGCAGAGAGAGAGGGAGACACATAATCAGAAGCAGATTCCAGGCTCTGAGCTGTCAGCACAGAGCCAGACCGGGGGCTTGAACTCACAACCTACCTGATCATGACCTGAGCCGAAGTTGGACCCTTAAGCGACTGAATAACCCAGGTGCCCCTTCTTTTTTTAAAATTATTTTTATTTATTTAATTTTTTGAGAGAGAGAAAGCGAGAGATAGAGACAAAGTGTGAGTAGGGGAGGGTCAGAGGGAAAGAGGGAGAATCAGAAGCAGGCTCCAGGCTCTGAGATCAGCACAAAGTCCAATGTGGGGCTTGAACTCACAACCCAGTAGATCATGACCTGAGCCGAAATCAGATGCTTAACTGACTGAGTCACCCAGGTGCCCCCCTTTTTTTTTAATTAAAAAAATTTCTTTTGAGAGAGAGAGAGAGAGAGAGAGAGAGAGACAGAGTGTGAGGGGGGGGGAGGGGCAGAGAGAGAGGGAGACACAGAATCTTAAGGAGACTCCAGGCTCTGAGCTGACAGCACAGAGCCCAACGAGGGGCTCAAACACTTGAGCCAAGAGATCATGGCCTGAGCCAAGTCAGATGCTCAACCAAGGGAGCCAACCAGGTACCCCTCCATCTCTTCACTTTCAATCTGTAGGTATCCTCATGCCTAAATTGAGTCTCTTGTAGACAGCTTATAGATGGATTTTGTTTTTTTAATCCATTCTGATACCCTATATCTTCTGATTTGGGCATTTAGCCCATTTACTTTCAGAATGATTATTGAAAGATATGGATTTACTGTCATTGGGTTATCTGTAGGTTTCCTGCTTTTGGTGATGTGTCTCATCCTTTAAGTCTTTGTTTTGCTGCTTTCCACTCACAGCGTCCCCCTTAGGATCTCCTGCAGGGTTTGTTTAGTGGTTATGAACTCCTTTAGTTTTAGTCTGGGAAAGCCTTTATCTGTCCTTCTATTCTGAAATGACAGACAGCCTTGGTGGATAAAGGATTCGTGGCTGCATATATCTCCTATTCAGCACACTATTTCCTGTCACTCCCTCCTGGCCTGTCAACTTTCTGCCACTACCCTTGTGTGTCTACCCTCATAGGTTAAGGACCATTTGTCTATAGCTGCTTTTAGAATTCTCTCTTTTCTTTGTTTTTTTTTTTTTCCAGTTTCACTATGATATATCTTGGTGTTGACCTGTTTTTGTTGATTTTAAAGGGGGTTCTCTTGCCTCTTGGACTTGGATGCCTGTTTCTTTCCCCAGATTAGGTAAGTTCTCAGTTATAATTTGTTCAAATAAATGCTCTGCCCCTTTCTCTCTCTTCTTCTTCTTCTAGAACTCCTATGATATGGGTATTATTTCGTTTCATTGAATCACTTAGGTCTCTAATTCTCCCCTCATGGTCTAGTAATTTCCTTTCCTGCTTTTTTTTCAGCTTCATCATTTTCCATAATATTATCTTCTATTTCACCTATTCTCTTCTCTGCTTCTTCCACATTTGCTATCACTGTATCTAGTTTATTTTGCATCTCATTTACAACATTTCTTAATTGTGACTATTTCTTAGATCTTTGAACTCTGCAGCAATACATTCTCTGCTGTCTTCTATGCTTTTTTCAAGCTTGTCTACTAGTCTTATAACTATTATTCTAAATTCTTGTTCAGATATATTGTTTATATCTGTTTTGAGCAATTCTCTGGCTGTCATTTCTTCCTGGATTTTCTTTTGAGAAGAATTCTTCCATTTCATCATTTTGGCTAGGTTTCTGTCTTTTACATGTTTTAATAACTTGTTATGTGTCCTGAACCTGTGAGTACTACTATATTAAAAAGGGCTCATACACTGTCCAGGGCCTGGCACTTCAAGAAAGTGTTTTTGGACTGTGTTGTGTGCACTCGGTTGTTGCATATTTGGCTGCTCTATCCCACTGGTCAGTCCTCTACAAAGTGCCTCCTTGCTCATAGTGGTGGATTGTTTGGACCTTCATCAGGTGTGCTTTGATTTGTTCATTGAAGTAACCTTCAAAAAAAGGAAAGGGCAGGGAACCTGATCCCATCCCATACAAAGAGAAAAGTGAAAGAGCCAAAAAAACAAAACAAACAAACAAACAAAAAAAAAACAATCAGAGAATCAAAGAAACTATAAGGCTTAGTCCAAAGAGAGAGAAAGGAAAATAAAGAAGAAAATATAGAAAAGGTGTAAAAAGAATAGAGTAAAAATGCCTGATTAAACAAACAAACCAGAGAAAGAAAGAAAGAAAGAAAGAAAGAAAGAAAGAAAGAAAGAAAGAAAGAAAGAAAGAAAAAATATATAGGAATTGACCAAAAATCAAATCAGAAACTATAAGCCTGATTCAAAAGGAAAAAAAGAAGAGGGTAGAAAGAAAAACAAAACAGAAGAGAAGGAAAGAAAAGATGAAAAAATAAATAAAATAAAATAAAGAGCAACAGACTAACCTACAAAACTGTAGGACAGTTGTCTATTGGTATTGGGATCAGTGGCTGTGCCAGTCTGGAGGAGAAGTCCTCTGGTTTGGTCAGTGTCAGTCCTGCCAAAGTAGATAAACAGTTGCCAGGCACAGAGGGGCGGGGTTTGGTGCAAGCCAGTCCCGCCTCCATTGGGAGCTGTTGTCCTGTTCCCTGAAGTCCCACCATGTTGGTGATGGAGATAAAGATGGCGACACCCCAATCTCTCCTCCCTGGACCAGCTGTCTCAAACCATGCTGTTCAGGCAGCCCTCACAGAGTAGCACAGTTGGTAGGATTGTCCTGCTTCACAGCCTCTCACACCTCCTAGGCGCTAGGCTAGGATTCAAAACCCAATGTTGTAAGGGGCCCTGCATTTTGTGAATTCTGTTCTGCTGTAGTGCCACTCTGCCCCACCAATAAAGGGCCTTTGGCCGGTGCCTGCAGGGTCTTTTGTCCTTGGGAAGGAGGGGGGCAATATACCCTCTTTCCACAGAACTCAACAGTGGGGACTGTTCTCTCCCAGTGCACCCCTGACATCACTACCTTGCCCAACGGCTTGCTCCCTCCCCCCAGGTGTGCGCACAGAGTGGAAGCCTCAGTTCTGAGAAAGTTGAGCACTTTTGAAAACTCAAGGTTTTTTCCTTTGTCCTAACACAATACCACAATCCACGGCCTCTCTGTCTTTCTCTCTCTTTTGTCTCTCCATAGAAGGGGATCCCTCCCCTCCATGCCTATGTGTTTTATCTCCCCCAGTTTGCATACATGCACCTCTGTCCCACCACACTGTCTCCTCAACCTGTGGAAATTTTTCTGTCACTCCGCAGATTGATTTCCTGGGTGTTCCAAGTGTTATGATCTCAATACAGCTGTGTTTGAGGGAGGAGAGAAATCCTGGTTCTCCTACTTCTCCGCCATCTTAACTCCTCCTGATCCTTGCAATTTAAAGAATGTGCTAAGTTTAACTGGACAGCAAACACTATTATTCCCCCTTTAAGATTTAGCTTATTTGCTTTCTTCAGGAAGTTTTCTTAAATCATATTATGTCACAATAATTCCTCTTATATTTAACTAATAGCACATACTGTATTACCTATTTACTGCTGCATAACAAATTACTACAAATCTTAGTGATGTAAGCAACACATATTTATTGCTTCACAGTTTCTGTGGATTAGGAATCCAAACCTGGCTTACCTGGATCTTCTGCTTCAGGGTCTCTTGTAAGCCTGGAATCTCAGCCAGGTCCATACTTACCTCAGATTTAAATGGGGCAAATTCCGCTTCCAAGCCAGTTCAGGACTGGTTGTTGCCAGGGTTCCATTGCTTGTGGGTTGATGGGCTGAGAGAACTCAGTTCTTTGCTAGTTGTTGGCTGTATCCTGCCATAAATTCTTTGCCATGTGGATTGCTTCAGAATGGTAGTTTTCTTCATCAAAGTGAGTAAGCTGAGAAGGCAAGAAAGAAAGAGAATGAGAGAGGGAGGGAGGTTGCATAAGAGTGTGACTACCATGTGGCAGGGATCATTAAATCTTTCTACTACTCATCCAGCATCCATTCACTTACAACCCTGAGGATTTCTTATATTTATCATCCTGTAGCCCTCAGTTAATTTTTATCTTATTTTTAATTTCACTTTTCCAGTAGATAGATGGCAAGTTCCTTGATCCTTACTGTCCTCATTCCTTTAAGATATATTAAAATTGCTATATTTTATGTTACTCAAGTCAGTTAATTCAGCTTTTCTGTGTCTCCCTGGAGACAGAGAAGGGACTTAGATAAGACTCGGAGTTGCACTGCTCACTCACTTTGTGCTCACTCATGTTTCACAGAACATAAAACCATTTTGTCCATTATCTTTATATAATGTGCATACAAGCTAAGTGGAGCACCCTACTGTGTATTTCAAAACATACAGAAGGCTAGTTTTTGTTACCGTTTTTGCTGATTATTTATGTTGGAAAAATATGGGTTTCTATCACAGCTAGAGCTAAACCCAGCACCCTTTCAACCATATACCATTACAACTAAACACAACTTCTAGAGTTACAATTCTGGATTAAATGATATTGTCAGTCCTCAACAAAGTTTTATGTAATGAATTTCTGGACTGTTGTTCTATAAACTGTCAAGATCCATTTTGTATATCATATCATGCAGAGATGGTCTGCCAAGTCTTTACTCTTACTAAGATTCCTTGGACTGAGCCTCTTATTTTAGCCATCTTCTTCACAAAGATTATAGGGATGCTTTGACTGAAGCCACAAAAATCAAATAAGTGACAGGATAATTCAATTTAGAAATCAGTCTTTTCTTCTACTGTATCATCATAAAACATATAAAAGTATTTTTTCATCTTTTCCAGAAAAATAACAATTTTTGCTCATAACAGAAATGTATATATGTTTTTTCACATGCTAACACCCAGCATTAATGTAGTTGACAATCTAGTAATTTTTCAAATGCAATTACAGATTGCAGTAGTTGAGCATTTTCACATACGTGTATTTACTTTCCTGTTAATTGTCTTTCCACACAAGTTGCCCTTTTTTTCATTGTATTTCGTATCAATTTTTAATATTTCTACACAGCAAATATTTTGTCAGCCTCAGTTTTCTGTTTATTGTAGCATGTGTTCTGCACACTTTTGTGAGGGGTTGGTAATGCAATGCCTATCATTTACTTCATAGTCTCAGAGGTTTTCCAGTATAAAAAGGAAATCATATTCTATTTTTTTATTCTAAATTTTTAGTAGTCCAACTTTTTATTCTATCAGTTGAACAGCCTATTGTTCCAATGCCATTTATTAAATGAATATCTTACAGGTTTAAGTATCATATATGTTCATATTAAATTCCCATAGATATATTATAGTTTGCCTTTTTCCCCCCTCAGGCAGTGAACAAAGATTTGATCAATTCCTGAGCCAAAGTCTGATTACACTGGTTTTAATTTAAGCTTTAATATTTTCTAAGACCAGTCCTTCTCATTATTCTTCATTTTTAAACATTTTCTTTATTTTTTATTTATATTACTGTTTATTTTATTTTATTTATTTATTTTGAGAGAGAACATGCTGGGGAGGGACAGACAGAGAGGGAGAGAGAGAGAATCCCAAGTAGGCTCCTCAGTGTCAGTGCAGAGCCTGCTGTGGCACTCAAACCCACGAACTGTTGAGATCATGACCTAAGCTGAAACCAAGAGTTGGACGCTTAACCAAATGAGCCACCCAGGCATTCCTATGTTACTTTTGATACATGCACTTGAAACCATTTCATATTGTTAAACACATACTTGTTTGGATTTTAATTGTAATTGCATTATTTATGTGTGTTAATTTAGAAATTAATGGTATTTTGATTATATTGAGTCTTCCTTGTAGGAATATATTGTACTCTTCTACTTAAGTCCTCATTTCCTCTAATAAAATTGTATAGGTTTTACTATTTAGTACTTTTAGATCTATCTCTTTTATTTTACACTTAAAAATTCATATCTTTTATTATTATTGTGAATAAACTAATTTGTTCGTTTCCAGTTGGTTATTTTAAGTAGAGGCAAAAAAAGAAGAATAAAACTTGATTTTTGTGTATTTATCTTATTTCCACCTGACATCGGTTTCTCTGTTTAATTTTACCAACTTTTGCTAACTTCTAAAGGATTGATTGTATATTT
The DNA here is from genome assembly GCF_014898765.1 of Herpailurus yagouaroundi. NCBI lineage: Eukaryota > Metazoa > Chordata > Mammalia > Carnivora > Felidae > Herpailurus > Herpailurus yagouaroundi. Next base: position 4,192,594 of record NW_024412441.1, read on the forward strand.
ATATAGTCAATTCCTACAAAGACATAATCATTTAATGTTTTTATTAATGAATAATGTCTTTATTTTAACACTTTTATAATGATCTTATTTTACTTTCATATTGTTTTAATTAGTATCTCAAAATGTTGGTTAGTCATTATGCTATTAAGTATTCCTGTCATGCTTCTTATTTAAATGGTTTGGCTTTAGCATTTTGTGTTTATGATGTAATTTGCTCCTGGTTTGGGGTGTATACTTTTGCATGGGAGAGGAACTGAATGAGGGAATTCCCTTTTTTACATCAGTAGAAAATTCATGGCCAGCTAGAATGAATATACTTTCTAATTTCCAGTACTCCAAGTTTAAAAACTTGAGCAATCTGAAAAGACGACTCAAGCTAATAAATACATACAAAGCTACAAATATACTTAGGGGAATGCAAGAACCAAGAGGAGGAAAAACAAGATTAATACGTGAAGTACATGTTTCCACTGATACTGAATTGTAAGAGCAAGATAACAATTTTCCTTAATTAAAATAATGAGTATTCGGAGATATCCAATGAAATAATAAAATATGTGTTATGGGGGAAAAAAACAGTGGAAAGATCTAGTTTTAATTCCAGTGTGTAAAGACCTCAGAAGTCATATTCTCATCTTTAAAACAAGAGAAAAACATAACAAATTAAAAATCAATGACTTTTCTGGGACATATGAGAGAAAGGAGGTTGCAGGGAAAACAACTCACCCCCATAATATCTGGAGAGACAGACAAATTGAGAGAGTCACAGCTGAGATCTGCTGGCCTGAAGCCAAAGTAACTGAAGCTATAAACTAATAGGAACATTTAAATGGCAATTTTAATGAATTTCTAGAGACTAAGAGTAGACCAGGTCAATAGAAACTTTCCAAACTCAAATACAAAGAAAATGGGAAAAAGAAAATAAAACAAACAAGAATTTTGAGAAAATTTAAAAACATACACATAATTGGAATACTAGAAGGAAAATAAAGAGAGAATAGAGCAAAAGAAATATTTGAAGAAGTAATGGCCAAGAACTTACCAAAACTCATTCTAGACACTAAACCATCTCAGAAAATATACCAGGCAAGATTAAAAAGAAATTTAAAGGAACAAAAATTGATACCTGGTCATATTGATGAGGGAGCAAAAGGCAAGCTGGGGACAAAACACAAGTTAACAGCCCACAACCCCCCTCCCCCCACCTTCACTGTGGGATATGTGTGACATTCCTCTGGTATTCCTGGCTGCCCAACAAGAAAGGAGAGGGAAAACAAATGGTTAACTGATAGAGATCACCTGACTCTTAATGATTTGCAAGCAAAAAGGCAATCTCCAGAAACCTATACACTCAATTTCCCAAAGTCCTAACATCACCCTCCCCTCCACAGGACAGAAAATCTTATATAATCAGTCACTCCTCACAACCCCAGTGCAGCTTTTTTTGCTCACAGGTCCTGTCTCAGTGCTTTAATAAAACCACCTTTTTGCACCCAAGACATCTTAAGAATTCTTTCTTGGCCTTTGGCTCGGGCTGTGAACCCCAACATTTCCACATCAATATCACATTCAAATAGCAAAACTAAAGACAAAAAGAACATTTTGAATCATGCCAATGGGGGAACATTTTACCTGTTGTGAGTTGAGCTATGTTCCCCAAGAAAATATTTTGAAGTCTTAACTCCTGGTACCTATTAATGTGACATTATTTGGAATTACATTTTTTGCAGATGTAATCAAGTTAAAATGAGGTCACGCTGGATTAAAATGAGACCTAATCCAATGACTGATATCTTTATAAGAACAGAGAAATTTGGGCACAAATACAAAGAAGAAAAAACACATGGATGGAGGCAGAAATTGGAATGATGCAACTATAAGCCAAGGAATTTCTAAGATTGCTGGCAATCCACAGAAGCTAGAAGAAAGGCATGGGACTGTTTCTACCCCTGAGCTTTCAGAAAGGACCAAGCCTACTAATGCCTTGATTTCAAATTTTTAACCTCCATAGTATGAGAGGAAAAAATTCTGTTGTTTTAAGCATCCCAGAGCATGGTCATTTGTTATCGCAGCCCTAGGAAACAAAGACACATCAAGGAACAAAGAGGAGAGCTACTGCAGGCTCCTCATCAGAAACCACGCAAGCAAGAAGAGAGTGATATAAAATATTGAAAGTGTTGAAAAAAGAAAACCACCAATGTAGAATCTATAGCCAGTGAAATTATCTTTCAAAGGTAATACAGAAATAGACTTTCTTAGAAAAATCAAAAATTGGGGGAATTCATCACCAGCAGATCTACTTTGTAGGAAATGTTAAAAGAAGTTCTTCAGCGAGAAGGAAAATTATACTAATCAAAAACAGGTGTTCATAAAGGAAAAATGTTGTACAAAGAAAAAATGAAGGTAAAATGAAATATTTCATTATTTATTCCTAACTGATCTAAAAGTTAGCTGTTTGCTTAACGTAATAGTAAAAATGTTACTATTGTTGAAGTGAAATGAAATAATCAGTGTCAGGAGGAATGGGAGGAAAGAATCAGCCAAATACTTTAGGGTTCCTGTAGTAAACCTGAAGCAGTAGAGTGTTATTTGCAGATAGACTTAAGTTACTATAAGTGTATATTAGAAATTCTAGTGGTACCACTACACTTTTTATAAGAAATATAATTTAAATGCTAATTGAGATACAATGAAAATATACAAAAAGCTCAATTTAAACCAGAGAAGGAAGAAAAAGAGGGGAAGGGGTAAAACCAAAAAATAAATGCGAAACATAGAAAACAAGGTACCTATTAATCCAAATATATCAATAATCACTCTCAGTGATTATTCATCATCTAAATACCATGATTAAAAGACAAATATCGTCATAATGGATTATAAAAAATAAGATTAGGGGCACCTGGGTGGCTCAGCTGGTTAAGCATCCAACTTCAACTCTGGTCACAAACTCGCATTTCATGAGTTTGAGCCCCATGTTAGGCTCTGTGTTGACTGCTCAAACCCTAGAGCCTACTTCGGATTCTATGTCTCCCTCTCTCTCTGCCCCTCCCCTGCTCGCACTCTGTTCTCTCTGTCAAAAAAAAAAAAAAAATTAAAAATTAGAAAAGGTTAACTCCATTGTCTATAAGAAACCCACTTTGTGTGTACATAGATAGAGTAAAAGTAAAAAGAAAGAGAAATATTTACCATGCTAACACTAATCAAATTTTTAAAAAGCCTCAATAAAGGTTAATAACTTTGATATAGAAAAAAACACCCAAATTGATAGGAGGAATGTAAAAACATTTGGTGGTTCCAAGGAAACAATTAAAAATGAAAACAATTTGTTTATGGGAACATGCATTTAAGAATTATTTATGGGGCGCCTGGGTGGCGCAGTCGGTTAAGCGTCCGACTTCAGCCAGGTCACGATCTCGCGGTCCGTGGGTTCAAGCCCCACGTTGGGCTCTGGGCTGATGGCTCAGAGCCTGGAGCCTGTTTCCGATTCTGTGTCTCCCTCTCTCTCTGCCCCTCCCCCGTTCATGCTCTGTCTCTCTCTGTCCCAAAAATAAATAAACGTTGAAAAAAAAAAATTAAAAAAAAAAAAAAGCTAGAATTGCTAATTTTAGATATAACAGACCTCAGAACAAGGACAATTTTCAGGTATAAATAGAGTCATTACATAATGATACAGGATCAATTATCTTCTAAGACAAAACAATCTGAAACATTTATGTACCTCTGTAGCTAACAACAGGTCAACAACATACATAAAACAGCAACAAAAAAATAGACAAATCCACTATTATAATAAGAGACTTCAACACAAACTTTGCCAGTAATTGATAGATTGAATAGGCAGAAAAACCAATAAATAAAGAAGCAATGGAAGTATCAATGCACTTTATCTGATTTATATTTATTTAATATTCCACCCAACAATAGCAAGATATACTTTCTTCTCAAGCTCACTTAGAACATTTACCAAGATATACCACATTCTGGGCCATAAAATACACTGAAACAAAGTTAAAATGATAGAAATCATATAAAACATTTTGCAGGCCACATCAGAATTGAACTAGAAACCAATAACAAAAAAAGATAGATAATCCCAAAATATTTAAAAATTTAAAAATGGTTTTAAATAATACATTGATCAAAAAAGTCTTAAGAGAAATTTTCAGAGTATTTTGAACTAAATAAAAATAAAAATACGATATAACAAACATTAGGGATTCAGTAAAAGCAGGACTTGGATATTTATAGTAGTAAGTGTATGTATAGAAAAGAAGAAAGGAGGGGTGCCTGGGTGACTCAGTTGGTTAAGCGGCCGGCCGACTTCACCTCAGGTCATGATCTCGCTGTCCGTGAGTTCGAGCCCTGCGTCGGGCTCTGTGCTGACAGCTCAGAGCCTGGAGCCTGTTTCAGATTCTGTGTCTCCCTCTCTCTGACCCTCCCCTGTTCATGCTCTGTCTCTCTCTGTCTCTCTCTGTCTCAAAAATAAATAAATGTTAAAAAAAATTAAAAAAAAAAGAAAGGAGTAAAATCAGTGATCTGAGTTTCTACTGAAGGAAACTAAACAAACACATAATTTAAGTCTAAAGCAAGCAGGAAAAAAAAATAATAATAAAGCAGAAATCAATAATATCAAAACAGGAAAAAAGAGAAAATCAGCAAAACCAATAGCATATTCTTTGAAAAAAATCAATTAAGATCGACAAAACTCTAGCAAGGATAAATAAGAAAGAAAAAAGAAAGTATGCACATACTAACAATATCGGAAATGAAGGAGACACCATCATCACTACTGATCTCATATACATTAAAAAGATGATAATGATATGCTATGAAAAACTCTATGCCCACAAATTTGATTACTTAAATGAAAAGTACTAAAAAGTATCAAAATTCACACAAAGATAAATGGATAATCTGTATAAGCCTATATCTATTAAATCAACTAAATGAAAAATTAATAACCTTCCAGAAAGAATCAGGGTCAGATGCTTTCATGGTTGAATTCTATCAAAGATTTAGCAAAAAAATTATTTCAATTCTCTGTAAGATCTTCCAGAAAATAGAAGCAGAAAGAGCAATCTTTATTTCATGAGGCAAGAATTATCCTAATACCAAAACCAGATAGATATTACCAAAAAGGATTATTATAGACCAACATATCTCATAAATACAGATGCAAATATTCTCAACAAAATGTTAGCAAATCAGTTTCAACAAAATTGAATAAATAAAAACCCACTACTTCAACTAAGTGATATTTATTCTAGTTATGCAAATCTTAAAACACTTAAGAGTTCCAAAACTTAAAAATCACTCAATATAATCAACATCAATGGACTAAAGTGGGAAAATCATATGATAATATCAATAGATGCAGAAAAGTTATTTGACAAACTCTAACACCTATTATAATAAAACTGCCAAGCAAACTAGAAATAGAGGGGAATTCCTTAGATTGATAAATATTATTTACAAAAATCCTAAAACCCATAGGAGAAAATCTAAATGACATTAGGTTTGGTGATGACTTTCTTAATACAATTATCATAGACATGATCCATGAAAATAATTGCTAAGTTGCACTTTTAATTTTATTAAAATAAAAACAATGTCAAAAGAATGAAATATAAGCCACAAACTGGGAGTCATTTTTTGCAAAAGATACACCTAATGAAGGATTACTGTCCAAAAATGTAAAGAATTCTTAAAACTTAACAATATGAAAACAAACAATGCAGTGAAAAAATGAGCCAAGAAACAGACACTTCTTTAAGGAAGATATACAGATGGCATAGAAGCATATGAAAAGACATTCAACATCATATGCCAAAAGAGAATTGCAAATTAAAACAATGAGATGCACACCCATTAGAATGGCCAAAATCTAGAACACTGACAACGCAAAATGCTAATTAGGGTGTGGACCAACAGGAACTGTTGTTTGTTATTGGTGGGAATGATAAATGGTATGGTCATTCTGGAAGACAGTTTGACAGTTTTTTACAAAACTAAACATACTCTTAACCATAGGATCTGGCACTTACACTCCTTGGCATTTACCCAAATGAGTTGAAAACTTATGTCCACACGAAAACTACACATGGGTGTTTATAACAGCTTTATTCATAATTGCCAAACTTGGAAGCAACCACAATGTCCATCAGTCGGTGAACGGACAAACTGGTACATTCAGACAATGAATATTATTCACTGCTAAAAAGAAATGACCTGTCAAGCCATGAAAAGATATGGAGAAATTACATGAATATTACTAAGTAAAAGAAGCCAGACTTTAAAGGTTACATGCTGCATGATTCCAACTATATGACATTCTGGAAAAGACAAAATGATGGACAGTGTGAAGATATTAGTGATTTCCAAGGGTTAGTGGAAAGGAATCCATGAATAAGTAGAGCATACAGAATTTTTAGGGAAGTAAAACTATTCTGTATGATAATACAATAGTGGATACATGTCATTATACATTTGTCAAAACCCATAGGATATACAACACCAAGTCTGAACCCAAATCTAAACTATGGACTTTGGGTGATGATATGTCAATGTAGTCCATTGTAACAAGTTTAATACCATCGTGTGGGCTGTTGATAATGGGGGAGGTTATGCATGTGTGCGAGCAAGGTGTATATGGGAAATCCCATACCTTCTGTTCAATTTTGCTGTGTACCTAAAACTGCTCTGAAAAATAAAAGATTAAAAAAAGGAAAACAACTCTATCTAACATCATGTTAATGGTGAGAAACTGGGCACTTTTTCTCTAAGATCATGAATATATCAATATTTCCCAAAGAAAAGTAAAAAGTTATTACCTGTCAGGTGTGTGAGATTAGGAGTCATATTGAACACACTGGCCTCTAGTTGATAAAAAATGAGACAGACTCTTTCTCTGGGTATTTGACCAACTGATCATAGCTTAAATGCAAAATTGCCTAGGACGTGGGAGGGTTGTTTTAAGAAATTTATTTTATTTTATTTTACTTTATTTTATTTTCTATATTTTTTAATGTTTATGTATTTTTGAGATGCAGAGAGACAGAGCGCTAGTGGGTTAGGGGCAGAGAAATAGGGAAACACAGAATCCAAAGCAGGCTCCAGGCTCTGAGCTGTCAGCACAGAGCCAGACATGAGGCTTGAACTCATCAACCATGACATCATGACCTGAGCCAAAGCTGGACGCTTGACTGACTAAGCCACTCAGGCACTCCAAGAAAATTTAAAAAATAAGAACACATTAATAATTACTTTACTAATGCCTGATAACATTCAATATTAATGATATAAAATTGCTTTAATAAAGCATAAATATATAATGCTTTTGGAAAAATATTTCTACATGTTGTTCCAGTTTGAATGAACATACATAACAAGAACTATATAAAATATAAAATATATAAGAAATAAATAGGGATATTTGAGTTACAGATTCCTTTGCAGACTTACACTTTCTGAACCTATTGGAAGCAGCTTTCCAATCATGATCCACATATATTTATAGAGTTAGCTCTTAAGTTACATGGACATTTCCATCAGCAACTTAGGTGCAGTAAAAAAATAAATAACTGCTACCAATTTGATGTCATCCAGTTAGAAGATACTGGGGCTAAAAATATGTATCTCTAACAAGTATTAGATAACCAGAAATCCTAGGCATTATAGGTCATCCAGAAAAATGGATTAGCATCATTAAATTTGGTTATAAACTATTATAGGTCATAAGAAAAACTAGTGAAGCCAATTATAAGCTGTAGAAAAACTTTAATAATAGGGCATAATTAACAGTTTGGAAAACAGGTTGCCCTAAAACCTGTTTCCTAAGTGCATCAATATATTTTTAAAAATGTAATACAAATAATTGAAGACAAGAGAGATCCAGTTTATATAATTCTATACTTTTCCCAAAACACAGAGCCTGGACAAAAAGTTCATGATTAATTTATAATTATAATCCACAAAACCCAGTCTAATAAATTGAATTTTATTTAGGTTCTGTTTTAGTTCTTTATTAACATTCTATTGGAACAGCTTATATTACAAAATGCAACTCTTCTATCTACAAATAAATATTTATACTTATAAAAATACTTTTTATAACTATAAAACAGTTCAATTTTGTAATAATCAGAGTTGTAAGAGGAATAAAAAAGGAACTCTCATGCACAAAATTTACAAAAAGAATGTTTGTTGTAATATGATCTATAATAAGAGAAACCTGAAGGAAAGAAAAGCTAATGCCAAACAATATGATATAATTAAATACTGGCACAGCTACATATTGGAATTATTCTAAAATTCACACAAAATTGTCTAAAAACCTTATTGAACTCCTAAAATGCTTACATATAATGCTCTATAGAAATTATATATAAGTTATAAATATTTATGTTTATGCATGGTTTTAAGCAAGACTTTAAAAACATTTTTAAATTAATTCTTAGAAATATTAACATATGATTTTTAGAATAATCCCAATGTGTATTTAACTACATCATGTTCTTTGGCACTAGTTTTATATTACATAGTTTATATTATATATAAATGTAATATATATTAATATTATATTAATATATTTATTATATTATATATTATAAATACAAAGGGGTTAAATAATCTTAAATGTGTGTGTGTGTGTGTGTGTGTGTGTGTGTGTGTGTGTGTGTGTGTTCCACAATAGGATTCTTTTCTCCTCTGAGCTCCCTGAGTTCTTATCTCTGTATTACAAGTTGGATAATTCTCCAGGGAAGCAAAATCTCAGGCAGAGTTGAGTATGCAGAATGACTATAAGGGCCAAGGCAGAAGTGTGTTACAGCCCAGGCCCAGTGGTTTCAGTCAATCCCACAGGGACCGGTGGAGCTAAATGGTCCATCAGAATTGTCATGCATGGGTCAAAATGACCAAGTCTTTATGCTTCTGATTCAAGCAGTTATCAATTGTGGCCTGCTCTTAGAAGAACATGAACTTGGGCAAGACAGTTCTCTGCAGCGGAGAGCTGCTACCACTCATAGTTAGTGGGGCAATAAGTGTTTCCTTAATGAAACAACTGGGTATCACACCTCCTTCTCCACCACATTCTGCAATTTGAACCTAGAAAAGTGTATAGTTATTATACATTATTATTAAATAGATTATTAAACAGATTAAACAGCATGGATAAAATTAACCTCACACTATTATATCCAAAAATCCAATCCTTTACCAGTACAGGCTTAAAAATGGATTTTTCTATAAGAAAAACACGAATAAACAATGTGATACAAGAAACTCTCCACCATAACAGATATGTTCCATTATTCATTTAGGAAAAGTATGTTGCAAACTGCAAGACATGGAAAGCTGTTTGTATGGGTAGAATATGTTACTATGAAGATATTTCCCCAAAACAAAGTAAAACTTCTCTCCTACTATATCTTCATTTGCTACTGAACAACCATCCTTTTCCACAAAGAGTCTCATCAAAAAAAAAAAAAAAAGAGAAAGGACCCCAATAAATAAAATCACAAATGAGGGAAAAGTAACAACTGATACCACAGAAATACAAAGGGTTATAAGAGAATTCTATGAAAAACTATATGCTAACAAACTGGACAGCCTAAAAGAAATGAATACATTCCTAGAAACATACAATCTTCCAAAACTGAACCATAAAGAAATAGAAATTCTGAATAGACCAATTACAAGTAACGAATTTGTAAAAAACAAAACAAAATAAACAAAAAAACTACCAGAAAATAAAAGTGCACGACCAGAAGGATTCACAAGTGAATTCTATCAGACATTTAAAGAAGAGTCAATGCCTATTCTCTTCAAACTATTCCAAAAAATAGAAGAGGAAGGAAAGCTTCCAAATATATCCTACAAGGCCAGCATTACCCTGATACCAAAACCAAAGACACAACAAAAAAATAAACTACATGCCAATATCCCACATGAAGATAGATGCAAAAATCCTAACAAAACATTAGCAAACTGTGGGGGGCCGGGCCCGGCGCCAGGCTGAGACCAGGTCGAGCAACGTTCCCTGTTGACTTAGCCAACCCGGTGGTTCCCCCTCCCATTCCCCCACTTTCAAGGGCATACGAAAGCCTTGTCAAGGCTGAGAAAGTTAATGCCTGAAGCCTGTGGTCTGCAGGTGTTGGCAGTAATGCTACCTCCCTTTTTCTACCCCGAGTCAGATAGAAACAAACATGGGAATTGTGTTTTGCTAGCAGTCTTATCAACAAGGTCTTGTTGTGACCCGTCTAGAAAATGCACAAGAAACACAGAACTAAATGTTTTGGTTGGCAGCGATTATGTGAAACCTGTTTATTCTTAGAATGGCCTGACCCATAAGAGTCTGGATATAAAAGACTGTGTATAGCAACAATAAAGCCGTCACTTGGGCCATCAGCCCAGGGGACCCTCCGGTTCCCAAACTTTCTTCTCTCTCTTTTTTCTTGCATTACCCTACCCTCAGGACCCTGACCTCGGTGTTTGTCACGCCGGTCACGACAGCAAACTACATACATTTCAAAAATCATTCACCATGATCTGGTGGGATTTATTTCTGGGATTCACAAATCAAATCAACATCACATACCATGTCAACAAACTGAAAGATAAAAATCATATGCTCATCTCAGTAGATGCAGAAATGGCATTTGACAACATTCAACATCCATTCATAATAAAAACTTTCAACAAAAAAGGTTAGAGGGAACATACCTCAACATAATAGGGGCCAACTATGAAAAACCAACAGCTAACATTATCCTCAATGAGGAAAAACTGAGGGCTTTCCCTCTAAGATCAGGAAGGAGACAAGGATGTCTACTTTCACCACTTTCATTCAACATAGTACTAGAAGTCCTAGCCACGGCAATCAGACAAGAAAAGAAATAAGAGGCATCCATATTGATAAAGAAGAAATTAAAGAGTCTTAAGATTTTATTTACAGAAGCTTAAAACTGTATTATTTTTAAAGCTGCCACTAATGTATACACATGCTTTAAAATCCTGTATCAAAAAAATAAACCAATGATATAACCATATAACAAATTATTGATCCACTGGTTACACAAACATCAATTTGGTTATTTTAGGTCATTAAGAAGTAAAGAGTGAACAACTAAATAATCATGTAGGTGCATCGTCCATTATATCATCATATTTCAGTTTGGAGTAAGAAATAAGAGTAATATTTGTTTTTGTCAGTAAATGACTATTTCCCACGTTTTACACACACACTCACACACATGGTAGAAAATAATATTGATGTGTTTCATGAAAGTATACAAGTAGAACAATTCCAGAAATTACTAACTCACAAAAAATTAGGAAACCTCTAATATGGGATATATATTTCAAAGCTATAAATGCAGACTATCAGTTTAAGCACAGATTTAACAAAATAAAAATGTTTCATCTCTTAATTTCAGGGCTAGTGTCATGCCATAAAAGGAAATTCACTATTTAATAATAGTGAAAATCTAAGAAAAATAATTAAAGAGTGTTCCATGGGCTACACCAGCAATTCTTTTATTTCTGTGTTTTGCTTAATCATTTCATTTTTTTAGTTATTTAAATTATAAAATAGCAAACACTGAAACACAAATCTTGTGGATTCACAAGTACTCTATCAAGCATATTTCCTCTCTTCTACTTAAAAAATTTTTCTAATTATGTAAGAAAAAAATTAAAAAAAAAAGAAAAAAAAATTAAATGTGAGTTACTACTAACCTCCTAAAATGGGCAAATATTCAAGTTTACATAATTAATTTAACAAGTAATTTGTATATACAATTTTTATATATTTTCATGTGTGATCATTGAATAGCATCAAAGAAAGCAATACAATTTCTCAGAATCCTGGACTCCTTAAAAACCTGAAAAAGGAATAACAGACTTTAAAGATTCATTGTATATTTTTCAGCAGGTAAAACACTCAAGGTAGCAATATTTTCTTAAATTTCAGTCCTAGAAAAGAAGCAATATTTTAAAACATGAGACAATGGAAATATTATTACAAAATGGAAAGTTTTTACAGAAGTGCTGAGGAAATATAAAATAAATCTGTCTCTAATAAAATGTCGCATCCATCATCCAAAGTACACAATATTTTACTTTCTTTCATACTAGTAAATTTCCTGGGAAGTGTTGTAACATAGTGATGAAAGCATGGGCATTGAGGTAAGACAGTCTTACCACATACTAGCTGAGTGTTGCTGAGCAATGCATTGGGATTCTCAACTCTAAATCCCTCATCAGTCAAAAAGAAATAATAAGACATAAAAATAACCATACAGAGTTGTTGCCTACACACACCATTTCATATGGTCTTTTCTACTTACTGTTATTTGCATTTATTTCACATAGAAATACTAGTCATTTTTGAGGAAATATGTTGTTAATGTAAAAAATAGGCACTTAGTCAGCAACCTTGCTGTATCATTTCCCAAACCGAGGAGGATACATTATACCCAATCATATCACAGCATCTCATTATTATGTATTTACATCTGTCTTACCACTGGGTAAGTGGTTTGGGTTTTTTTTCCCTACTACGATTTATTTCAAAGGGAAGTTAGCTCTACCAAAGACAGTACAAATATTTAAAGAATACAGAATCTGTACACAGTTTCTGATGATTAGTACTAGGATTCAGGAAAGCTCTAAACAATTTTAACATACTTCAAGTTGTGCAACTATGTATCTCAAAGGAAATAGATGTTATACAGATGAGAAAATTGAGCTCAGATAAGTAAAGGGATTTGGCCAAGGCCAAAGAGATTTAAAGGGGCCTAATCAGACATAAACAGAGGCTATCTCTTATAATCTACCTGCATAAAATGTGATGTTCACAAAAAGATGCATCCAAAAGTATTATAAATAAGGTAAAATTCCCAACTGATTTACAATAATGAACAGTTTAAGTTTGTCAGAATATTGAACAATGTCTGTGAACATGTGATTTACTGCTCTTCATATTTACTGCTCCCAGGGCCTGGGAATTTCCCATGCTATTTTGTGTGCTTGAAAACAAATTAATATATCAAATTGTTTCTACTTTTCTACTCTGGCTTGCTACTAATTCTTTTTCTAACAACCATTTTTGGGTAACAAAAGATAAGGCAAATAACATAATACCTAAATTGATCTGGATTCCAAATTATTTGCTATATCCTGAAGCAATGAAAATTTACTTTAATAGACACTGGAATGATTATTTTATCATTATGAACTTGTTTCACTATTACTCATCAAATATGCTTTGGAACCAGCTGACAGCAGAAAACTGTATCTTTTACTTATAAGATGAAAGGATCAAATTTGATGTTAAAAAAAAAATCCCTCTACATGAAGTCATACCTTTTAAAAAATTTTTTGTGTGTATTTAGTTTTTGAGAGAGACAGAGCACAAGTGGTAGAGGGGCAGATAGAGGGGGAGACACAGAATCCCAAGCAGGCTCCTGGCTCTGAGCCTGACACGGGGTCGAACTCACAGACCAGGAGATTATGACCTGAGCCAAAGTTGGACATTCAACCAACTGAACCATCCAGGTGCCCCAGAAGTCATATTTTTCAGTAAGATGCTCTGTTAAGAGGCCAATATTTATAGAATATTCTTTTTTTAGTTTCTTTTTTAACTATTTATTTAAATTCAAGATAGTTAACATACAGCATTAGTTTCAGGTGTACAATATAGTAACTCAATACTTCCATGCAATACCTGGTGATCAACACAAGTGCACTCTTTAATCCCCCTCACCTATTTAACCCGTCCCTCCACACACCTCCCTTCTTATAATCATAGAATATTCTTAAAAAGAGCTTTGCTATCAAAGTAATTCAAGGGGGAAGAAAACCAAGGCACGTGGTGCTAAATTTGTGTAGCATTCAATTTTTTTATTCAGTGAGTAAACAGAATGTAAACAGAATATATTTGATATCAGCTTACTATGACTTTGTAAATTTCAAAAACAAATGAATAAATAATCCATAGAGTTTTCTGAAGTGCATATACCTAAAATATTTCAGTGTCTTGAGTTTCAAAGAATAACACTAAGATTCCCACTTTGGATGATTTTTATTTTTCTAAATTTCAATCCAATTTGCCATAGTCTAAAGGGCATAGAAGTTTTCTTTATTTGTATAAAGACTATCCAATATAATACCTCAGGTTATTATCTTGGATAAGATTCATATGTCCTGTTAGGTTCTAGAATTAACTCCATGAAAAGTGGTATAATGGCTCATCAGGTTGATCACATGGCTAAACCTAAAATTTCTAAAACACTTGATATTCCTTTTGATAAAACAGCAGGATGAAATTAAGGTCACACTTCATTAAATATTGATTCTAAGCTTAAAAAATTTAAGTCTTCAATTACATAATTACTTCCTCTGTCATAATCCTCCCCCACCACACACACAAAGAATGGGAAAATAACTTAGAAGCTGAGAAATTGGCAGAGTTTAGAATATGTTTTTATTTTTATTTTATTTTTATTTTTAATTATTTTTAAGTTTTTAAGTTTGAGAGAGAGAGAGAGAGAGAGAGAGAGAGAGAGCGTGAACACACACATGTGTACGCAAGCAGGATGGAACAAAGAGAAGGAGAGATAGAATCTTTCAGACAGATTCCATGCCATTAACACAGAGCCTGATGTGGGGCTCAAACTCACAAACTGTGAGATCATAACCTAGGCCAAAATCAAGAGCTGGATGCTTAACCAACTGTGCCACCCAGGTGCCCCCAGAATTTATATTCTTGAAATAAATGGATGTGTTAAGAATTGAACAATCTTGGGGCACCTGGGTTGCTCAGTCGGTTAAGTGTCTGACTTCGGCTCAGGTCATGATCTCGCAGTTCATGAGTTCAAGCCCCTCGTCAGGCTCTGTGCTGATGGCTCAGAGCCTGGAGCCTGTTTCGGATTCTGTGTCTCTCTCTCTGACCCTCCCCCATTCGTGCTCTGTCTCTCTCTGTCTCAAAAATAAATAAACGTTAAAAAAAAAAAAGAATTGAACAATCTTTTTTTTTTTTTTTTTTTTAATTTAGGACCATACTCTTCTTAGTACTTAGAAGATAACAAGGTGAGCAAGACATAGTTCCTCATCTTAAGGAGCTTAGGATAAGGCAATATGGAGAAATGGCACACAAATTACTATAGTTACAAAAAGTTCCTTGAGAGTTCAAAGAAGAGAAAGATGTCTTTTTAAGGGAGTTTAAAAAGGCAGTTTAAAGGAGATAGTTGATAGTTGGCTACGATTTTAACAGGTGTAGTGGTAGTGACAGTAAACACCATTTCAACTGGACGAGATGGAGATGTGGGAAAGTTTAGGGTAGGAAAGCAGAAGTTGGAATAGATTACAGGTAGGGTGACAGTGAGTTTAAGCTAGAAAAATACGGTGAAGCTATAGTCAAGAGGGCCCTAGATGGCAGGTTAAGAAGTGTATGATTAATGGGTAAGTCATTATGTCTCCAGGTTACTGTGCAGGAAAGTGATATTCTGAGCTCTGTTTTAGAATGATTAATCTGGAAGAAGGATAGAGTGGAGGGGAAAGAAGCTCAGTGAACTAATTATTATGGAACTCTATCACTTAAGATATAAGGTCATTAGAAGTAACCAAGAATGAAAATTTTGTGCTAAGACAAAAGAGTTAAGTAAAAATGTTAGATATAATAAACCATTAATTAATTAATTAATTTACATATTCGAGTTAATGACTCTTTATTGAGTGCATACCAAGAGGAGACACTGGTGTTATTAGATCCTGGAGAAACAGTAAAAATAAGAAACGTAGAGCCCTTCCCCTTGGGAAGCTTACATTCTAGCAAGGATTGAATATTTTTGATGACCTGGCAAAAGAACCTGATTTCATTTATAAAAATAATTGTTGTCAATGTATTTTTCAAGAAAATCTACCCAGAATCCACTATTAAAGACCCACTCATATCTTCCTTTATCCAATAATGTAATAATGATTCTAAAGAAAATCATAATCAGTAAAAGCTTCCTATTGCTGCTGTAACAAATTATAACAAAATGAGTATCTTACACACACACACACACACACACACACACACACACAGAGTCATACAATTATAAAGGTCAGAGTATCAAATCAGTCTCACTGGGTTAAAGTCAAGGTGTTGACCAGGTTGGCGTCTCCTGAGGCTCTAGGAGGGAAGGTGTCCCTTGCCTTTCATAGCTTCTAGAGGCTGGCTGCCTGCATTTCTTGGCATATAGTTGCATCATTCTCACTTCTGACTTTGTAATCACATCTCTTTTTGTCCCTTTCAGTACAAACGGGTGGCGTTTCTGCTGGTAACACTTCAAGAATCTTGGTGGTTTCTACCATATGTCATGGGAGTTCACTTTATTAGACAAGAGGCTTGTCCACAGATTTTTCTAGACAATCTTGTCACTACCCCTGATTTCTGATGGGATAACTGAGGAAATCCATGATTAACATGCCTAATCAATTCAAAAATCTCTCTGGGTGATTAAATACACTGCTCTTTTAATCTCTTGTGGGCACTCACAAAGGTTGGCTAGTTATACCAGTGGCTTTTTCTCCGGAGCATGCTTTCCTGACAGTGAATCTCTTAATAGTAGCATCTTTTGAAATCTAGATAATGTGAGAATTTTCCTAATCATCCAGCTTGGTTCCTTTTTGCTTAATAGTTTGTCCTTCAATGTATATTTTTTCTCTCACAACTTAGTACAAGTAACAAGGAGAAACCAAGCCACATCTTTAATACTTTCCTTGGAAATCTCCTCAGCTAAACACTCAAGTTCATCACTTACACCTTCTGCTTTCCATACAACTGACACAATTCAGCTAAATTTCCTGCCCTTTAATAGCAAGGATAGCCTTTTCCTTCCCTTTCCAGTGACATTTTCTTTATTTCTTCTGAACTTTCACCAGCAGTGGCTTTAATATCCCATATTTCTGACAATAGTCTATTTATAATGGTTTAAATATCCTCCAAGACAATATAGGTTTTCTCCACTGTGCATTCTTACTTGCTCTGAGTCTCCATTACCTGCTCCTTTAATGCCCTAATTCTTCCTATGGTCTGTTCAAGGAAATCTAGGCTTTTTGCTATAATGCTCCTCAACCTTCTCCCAGGTTCTACCCATTACTGTTTTAAAGCCACTTCCACATTTTTTTTTTTTTTGGTATTTGTTATAGCAGCATCACACTTCCAGGTACCAACATCTTATTAGTTTCCTATTGCTAATGTAACAGACTACCACAGAAAAAATGCTCATAGGGAAGCCCTGGGAGAGGGGTGGAGGAAGGTGCTGAGAGAAAATTAGATTGCCTGATATTTAACCATAAGGCAGCTCTCAGTGCTACTGCAGAACCTTAGGAGGAATGACACTTAAACACAGACAGTACAATGAGTCACGTGCATAATTTAAAAATGTATACCTAGAGGCATGTGAGATTGTGTATTACAAAGGAATCCCTCAGCCAGTCTCTTATATCCCTTAATCAGTCTCATATCAACATTAGGGAAGCTTTAACACCCCAACTGAATGTGATTCCATAAACTAAAAGTTTCTTTTACATTTATTTCTTATATTTTATAAGCTCTTAAAACATCAAATGCATAATGAATCACTGGGAAATATTAACTTGTGAAACATTCAGTCATGATACATAATAAGAGAATTACTTTTGATTCAATGCAGGGAAAGTCGGTAGAATTTCACAGTGAACATTAAAGCAAATTAATTAAAACACAGTAATGAAATTCTGACTTTAAAATTTAAATAAAGGGGCTAATTGGAAAAGACAGCAAACAAAGAGGAATGTAACTGCATACTTATATATCTAGGTTAATTCTCTTACAAAGGACGAAGGCATGCAATTCAATATAGATAAAAATCTGGAACTATAACTCAGGGCTAAAGTGAAAAATTCATGCTAAAAGAAGATCTAGGGAAATGAGGAGATTAAGAGGTCATTACTGAAAAATCTCAATTCGCACTGAACTGTTGAAGAGTAGAGTGAGAGATATATTTAGCAGTTACCAATGTTAATTGACAATAAGTCATAGATTTTAGAGGTTAGAAGGCTACATTGTCCTGAAGTTAACTATAACTTATCACTTCCAAAGAATTTTTATTGTTTTATTTTTATCTTTAAAATTTTTTTTAAAAATCTTTATTTATTTTTGAGAGAGAGAGACAGAGGGAGAGCGGGGGAGGAAAAGAGAGAGAAGGAGGCATAGAATCTGAAGCAAGGTCCAGGCTCTGAGCTGTCAGCACGAAGCCCAAAGTTGGGCTCAAACTCACCAACTATGAGATCATGACCTGAGCTGAAGTTGGAGGCTTAACTGACTGAGCCACCCAGGCGCCCCTCTTCCAAATAATTTTTAAATGATAGTACAAGCATTTGTCTAAAGTTGACTACCTCATTTATAATATCAAAAATTTACATAGCAACTAGAAGACATTTTTAAAAAGTCATTTTAAATTCAACCTTCAACAAATCCTATTTTGCAGACGTGAGTCAGCAAAATACCTTATTTTCCTCTACCTTACCTCCCTGGGTCCTTTTCCACTTTGAGCATCCCTTCCAGCTCTCACCACTGAAGCCTAAAATCTTTTGCTGATGTTTTTACTGTTACTGAGCTGAAGGTGGGTTGGAACGTGGAAATGGAGGCTGGGCAAACCTTATATTGTCACGGTATCAGATCCTGTCATGAAATGCTTTGTAGAAAGAAAGACGGTGCTTGATGCTTACTGAATGACAAATTTACCATCTTTGTCTACAGTTTTTGAGTCCTCATTTACTACCTGTGGTTGAAATAGGCATTCTGTGTTTTACATGAAATGAAAGAGGTCTCTCCCATTTATATCTCATGCTCTGCATTCTCACACCTATTCCAACATTGCAGACCACCGTCTTCTCTTGACTGACCATAGCAATAACCTCCTAATAATTTACCCTGACACCAGCCACTAATGTCCTCAATATATCCTCTACATGTCAAAACAGCTACATTTCAAAAAAACATATAGCTGTTAAAAATAGCTTCCTTACTATAAATATATGATGCACATAGAACCATGTTGAAATTCCTAATGATAACCTAACAAGGTCCTACAGCTAGCCCCATTTTTTTCAGCCACACATTTATGTGTGTATATGTGTGTGCATATATGTGTGTGTATGTGTATATGTATGTATGTATGTATATGTGTATATATGTACGTATATGTGTATTATATGTGTATATATATATATATATATATTTTGTTTTTCTGGAGAATCCTGATACAATCGTTGAGAAAAATTTAAAAGAGGTGTTGTGAGTTGAACTGTGTCCCCCAAAAAGATATGTTCAAGCCCTAACCCCTGGTACCTGTGAATGTGACCTGATTTAAAAATGGGGTCTTTGCAGATGTAAATCAAGTTAAGATTAAGTCATATTGGATAGGGAGGTCCCTAAATCCAATGACTGGAGTCCTTATAATAAAAGGGAAAATTAGACACAGGCGCATATGGAAAGAAAGCCATTTGATGACAGAAGCAGAGATTGGAGACACTTAGAAGCCAGGAAACACCAAGATTTGATGGCAACCACTAGCAGCTAGGTGCAGGCACAGAACAGACTTCCTCAGAGCCCTCAAGAAAGAACCAACCTTTCTGATACCTTGATTTCAGATTTCTATCCACCAGAATTCTGTAAGAACAAATTTAAGTTTTTGTTTGTTTGTTTAAAGTCACTCAGTTTGTGACAGTTTGTTACGGCAGCCTAGGAAACTAAACTAAGGGTAATGACTTTAAGAAAACATTTAATGTTAACACTTCTTGAGTTTTCTTGAAAACAGTAATCTTATTTTTTTAGCTTTTGTGAGCTTAGTCTACTACACATTTAATCACAGTTTTCATCAGAGTTAAGGTCAACAAAGAGTCTAAGAGTCAACAGAAATCTTTTAAACACATACATTTATGTATTAAAGGGAGTGTTTATTCTAAAGATGTATCACCCTTTGTATTTGTTACCAAAAAAGTAAAAGGGTAAAATATACAATAGAGCATAACTGTATCTTTTGCTTTCTATTTTTGATGGAGTTAGTCATTTGGATTCATCATTGGAAAAACTCAGTTTTAAAAATATTAGCAAATAGTATCTATATTTTATATTTATATTATATTTATTATATTTATTATATATATAGGGGTGCCTGGGTGGCTGGGTCGGTTGGGCCTCCAACTTCGGTTTGGGTCATGATCTCATGGCTTTTGGGTTCGAGCCCCGTGTCAGGCTCTGTGCTGACAGCTCAGAGCCTGGAGCCTCTTCAGATTCTGTCTTTCTCTCTCTCTGCCCCTCCCCGCTCACACTCTGTCTCTATCTCTCAAAAATAAATAAACATTTAAAAACATTTTATATTATAAATGTAAATACTTTATATTTTGCTAGTTCCCAAGATAATGGAGCTATTCAAGACCGCACTGGTACAAATGTGATTCATACACAGAACTTATAGGGTGTAACTCAGAGGAAGTACTAAAATATTACTCCTACATCTACTATAGTGCCTGAAAGAAATTCCCATTAAACATTTATTTTCACTGAGGCACTGCAAGTCTCTGTTAAAACATAACCAATTCTTCCTCCCTGGCTATCAGACGGTTCTGGTATTGTGTTCTTTCCATAATTAATTATTTCTAAGATGTTTTTCTTTTCCGTATCAATTTTTTCAAATTTCTCTCTCTTTGTGCTTCTCACTTCTCATCCAGAAGTGTGCATGTCACTTTTGATATTTTAAATTCTTACATGATCTATATTCTCTCTTTACTCTGGAACCACCCATAGAAGAAGCTGCTGCTTCTAGCCTTTAAAGCTTCCCATCATTTAATAGCTATAAAGCTAACTTCTACTTCCAGGAATTTTTCAGGACACTATGATTCTTCAAATCCAAATTATTAATCCATATTCATGTGAAGATTCAGACAAAATTTGGACTCTGGGAAGGCCTTCTCTGGGCCCCAGTTCTTCCCACACTAAGCTTTTCACATATCTTACCCATCTGCAGGCAACCGGTACTCTAAACCAGCCTACATTTCGTCTCTTTGAACATGTAAGGAGTTTTCATCCAGCAAATTTTACTGATTGTATCAGTTGTCTACTGCTGCATTACAAATTATAGTAAACTTAGCAGCTTAAAACAACACCTATTTATTATCTCTAGCTTCAGTAGGTCAGAATTCCAGGGGGGTGTATGACTGGGTTCTTTGCTCAGGGTATCACAAATTGACATCCAGGTGTCAGCCAGCCTGAGTTCTCATCTCTAGGCCCTGGGAAATGTTTGCTTGCTGGCTCATTCTTCAGGTTGTTAGCTGGATTCATTACTTTATGGCTCCAGGACTGAGGTCTTCATTTTCTTGTTGGTTGTCAGAGAGGAGCTGCCCTTGCCTCTGAGGCTGCTTCAGGTCCTTGCTCTGTGCCTGCCTCCACCACAGCAATAGAGAACCTTCCTTGAATCTCTTGCATCCTTTGAATCTGTCTCGCTTCTATAAACAGCCAAAGACAACCTGCTTTTAAAGGGCTCAGGTGATTAAGTTAGGCTTGCCTGGATAATCTCCCTTTTGATTAACTCAAAGTCAACTGATTAAAAACCTTAATTACATCTGCAAGATCCCTTTGCCAGGTAATATAACATAATCAGTGGCTTAACTTGAGGGAACTAAAACAGAGGATCTTAGTATTCTGCCTATCACACTAATTAACTTAATTATTGTAGCTTTAATTAAATGGAAATCATAGAAATTTTTTTGTTGACGTAAATATGCACAGAAAATAAACTTCACTAAACAACAACCAAAGGGTCTAAAAGAAGAAATCAAGTTAAAGCATAATGTTCACAGACCGTGAATTATGAATTTTAAAAATTTCTACAGCAGTAATAAATGTGTAATAGATATTTATACTTTATAACCTTACAGATTTTAGAAAACATTACTATTCATATATTCTTAATTATTTACATAGCATAATCAGGCCTCAACTTAAGTCAGTTTGAAATATAAGTTTATTATCCTAAATCCTAGGGTAGCTGCTTTTTTAAAGCATAGTTAATTACTTCTAATTCAATAACATGCTTGGTGACTTTAATACTATCTGCTTGTCCATTTCAATTTTCTCTATAAATTTCACCAATTGTTGTAAAATGTAGAACCATATGTTATTTTAACATGAAGGGAGTTATTTTAATATATTTGTTCTGTGGAGCTAAAGATACTGCATTAAATTCTTGATTATGTAAAAAATTTTACCTGAGCTTATTTCATGCCAGAATAAGTCACTACTACCTTAACAGAATGCATGGTCATTTTATGAATGCATAGTTACTTTATAAAAGATGATATATTCTATACCTAGACTTGTAAGGAAAAACACAATTGATGTTATGCTTGCTTTTAAGAAGTTAATTATTCTGTTTGTACTTACATGTAATCTCAAACTTAAAATTACAACTCAAATTTGAATTAAACATACTTAATACAATTGTCCACTGCTGGGGGGCCTGGGTGGCTGAGTCAGTTAAGTATCCCACTCTTAATTTCAGCTCAGGTCACGATTTCTTGGTTTGTGGGATACAGCCCGTTTCGGGCTCTGTGTTGACAGTGTGGAACCTGCTTGAGATTCTCTCTCCCCCTCTCTCTGCCCCTTTCCACTCACTCTCTCTCTCAAATAAATAAACATTTTTTGTTTTCAATTTCCACTCTGGGGGCATCTGGGCGGCTTAGTCAGTTAGGTGCCTGACTTTGGCTTAGGTCATGATCTCATGGTTTGTGAGTTTGAGCCCCATATCTGGCTCTGTGCTGACAGCTGAGATCCTGGAGCCTGCTTCAGATTCTGTGTCTCCCTCTCTCTGCCATCCCTCCATTGCTCACACTCTGTCTCTCTCTCTCTCAAAAATAAACGTTAAAAATTTAAAAAATAAAATAAAATTGTCCACTATGGAAACAAGTGTTTATTTGTGTGATTATAAAAAAAAATGAATTCTGAAGCCAATGAAATTTAATACAGGGAAAATGAAATTTAATTTTAAGTGTCATGATATTACAGTAAAAAATGAAAGAAGGAATAAAAGCAATGTATAGTATAGTATACATAGTATATATAGTATACATAGTATAGCAATGTATAGTATAGTGCTGATTTCTATTGTCTCAGAACAATGCATTTTCTTTAATACATCTTTACCTCAGTTGCATATTCTAATTTCTTTCATTTGATATTTACTCTCTCTTTGTATACTATACATTACATCTGTGGAGTAGAACTAACATAAATGAACCTTTCATCCTGTTTCTGTCCATAGCTAGAGTAGAATCTTGGACTCATCACTTCATCTTTGTACTACACTTGAGTATCTTCAGCTACAACATGATAGAAATTTACTAAATGATTTCAACCCCAAGCTTTTATGGAGGGAGATAATATTATCCCAAGTCTTAGGCTGTCTATACAACTTTTCATACACAATAGTTAGCTTAAAACAAACAAAACAGATGGTCATTATTATTGAGTCTGTACCCCTTAGCAATGGTTTCTTTTGTGGAGTGATGAAATTGTTCTAAAATTATATATGTGCTGGTTGTACAGCTCTGTGAATATAATAAAAACCAGTGAATTATATGCTTTAAGTGGATGAATTGTATGGTATATAAATTATATCTCAATAAAACTCCAAAAAAAATCAGTCATACAAAAAGACAAAAGTTTATTGAAGAGACAAAAAGAAACCATAGGAGATCCAGATCTTGATAATGTTATTAGCACAATCTATAATGACAGGATGGGAAATTAAGTGGAAAACTGAAAGCTATAACAAGAATTAAATGGAAATTCTATAAATTATTTAGATTGGTTTAGGTCTAGATTGGACACAGAGTAAGAGAGAATAAATAAACTGAAATGTGTGTAAAACAAAAAAAGATGTTGATATTAAAATTTCAGGGAGAAAAGAATGAGAAATGCAGAAAACTAGGTAAAAGACAAGAGATACCTGAAAAGTTGTCTCAGGAGAGGAAGTAGAAAAAAGGACCAAAAGGCTTATTCAAACAGATAATGGCTGACAGTTTTTCAAATCCAATAAAAAATAACAAGCATATATTCAAGAAGTACCATGAACACAAAGTCAAATAAAAAGCAAATAAATCATACCAAATCATGGCATAGAAATTACAAAAAAATAAAGACAAGAAATCGAAAGTCACTAGGGAAATAAAGAGAAGTTACCTTTAAGATAGCAACAATAAGTCTAAGTATTGACATATTAACAGAAAACAATGGAAGACAAAAAAAAAATGAAAGAACATCATGAAGTGCAAGAAGAAACTAACAACAAAAATGTTGTATGTTTGGAAAATATTATTAAAGAAAGAAAAATAAAACACTTCCAGAACAACAAAAATGAGCAAAATAATGACTATCAGAATCTCACTAAGAAATGTGAAATGAAATAGTTCAGAAAAAGAAAAATGATACCAGAAGGAAAAAAAAAAACAAACAAACAGAGATGCAAAGAGATATGAACAGTAATACAAAGCTCAAATATGTGGGTTTATTTAAATGAATAGTGACTGTATAAAATAATAATAATAACTTTTTATGCTACTTAAAATATAGAGGAAATGAAAAGATGATAATAACACAAAAGTTAGGGTAATAAAAGGTGTTCCATTTTAAACATCTTTATATTGTCTAGAATCTGATAAAATTCTAATTTATATTGTACTTGAATAAAGCAAAGATAAATACTGTAATCTCTAGGACAATCTCTAAAAGAATATTGGTAGAATGTCTAACTAACAAATTAACTGGGATGGAAATGTAATAATAAACAGTCATGTATATTTCAAAAGATAGAAAACAGTGGGAGAAAGATAAAAGAAATAAAACAAGATGAAAGCCTATATCAAAAAATATAGATTTAGGTAAAAATGTACTGATATAAATACATGAACTAATTTTAAGTCAATTAAAAATAAAGATTGTCAAACAAGACATCCAATAGAAACCCAGCTATGCTGCATAAGAATGATACACCTTGAATAAATGGATATAGAAAGTTGACAGTAAGAACACGAAACACTTATCAAAAGAAGGATAGCTCCACTAACAGGAGATAAGCACATAAAAGAGCGACATGTCCTAATGATAAATGTCAACACACCAGGATGTTATAATATACTAACTTGACAAAAAAGCAATAAAGGAATATAATATTTGGAAAACATAAGAAACAAACTTTACCCATTTAACATATATGTAACTCTGCAACTACAAATACAAAATACACATTCTTTGCAACTATAAGAAAAAGATTCATGAAAATTGATTATATCCTGAAATATACCACAAATTTAAATAATTTTTTAAGGATTAGATTCTACATGTTCTCACACCACAGCTGAACTATGTTAGAAATCCATAATACAGAGGTAACTTACTTTCTTTTAAAAATTAAAAAATGCATTTTAAAATAACTCATGCTTTACAAAATAATTATAATAAAAATTTTTAAATATTTTAACTGAATAATAATAACATAAAAGGTATATATGTGCATCATTCAGCCACAAACGGGCTTAGAGGGAAATTGCTAGCATTAAGCACACATATTGGAAAAGAAGAAAATCTGAAAATCAGATTTTAATATCCATCTGAAGAAGTTAGTAAAAAAAAAAAAAAAGCAATTAAAGCCAGAGGAAGTGGAAGTAAATAGTACAGATAACCAAGTGTACATGAAAGAACCAACAAAATCAGAATGGTTCTATAAAAAGACTAATGAAATTGAGAAACGTCAGGCAAAATGGATTAAGGATAGAACTGAGAAGGTACATATTACTAAGATCTTATAATCATTACTAATCCTCCAGAGACTGAAAATAAAATGAAAGGATATTTTGCATCACTTTATGAAAATAAAGTTAAATATTTAAATAAAATGGACAAATTCTTATAAAAACACAATCAACCTAATGCAAAAAATATAGAAAAATTCAGAATATATTCAGGGGCACCTGGGTGGCCAGTCAGATAAGCATTCGACTCTTGATTTCGGCTCAGGTCATGATCTCATGGTTTGTGAGATTGAGCCCCGCATTCGGCTCTGTGCTGACAGTGTGAAGCCTACATGGGATTCTCTCTCTCCCTCTCTCTCTGCCTCTCCCCCACATACACTCTCTCTCTCAAAATAAATAAACATTAAAAAGCATATATGCACATGTGTAAATGTGAAATAAAATTTTATGAAAATTTTATGAAATAAAATTCATAATTAAAAACCTGTCTACACACATGCAAACACACACATCTTTAGACCAGGATAGCTTTGCAAATGTGTCCTCTGCATTTAAAGAAGAAATAATAATAATCTTTCCAGTGAACACAGAATGGCATTATACTTCCTGTCTTATTTTATGAGAACTGTATAAACTTAAGTAACAAAATATGACAATAGTTGCATATATTTCTGGAATGTAATTCACCATATGAACTGAATAAAATAAAAATACCTAAATATCTCAATTGGAAATGAAAAATAATTTGATAAAATAATATTCATTCATTAAATGCTCTTACTAAAACGGACATAAAAGATACCTTTTTTTAGTCTAACAAAATGTAAATACATTTACAAAAACTAAGATATATGGGCAACATCATAATTAACAGTGAAAGATCTAAGCTACAGAACTTCTAAATCAATGTATACAC
This sequence comes from Herpailurus yagouaroundi, assembly GCF_014898765.1. Taxonomy (NCBI): domain Eukaryota; kingdom Metazoa; phylum Chordata; class Mammalia; order Carnivora; family Felidae; genus Herpailurus; species Herpailurus yagouaroundi. Next base: position 4,219,349 of record NW_024412441.1, read on the forward strand.
ATTTTCATGGACTGGAAGATGTAACAGCATAAGGCTCTAAGGATAAAGTAAATATTTTCATTCTTTAGAATGTCTCTTTTTCCCAGGATCCATTTGCTCCTCACCTTCCCAATGTGTTAGATAGGTGGTCTCCTTTATGATGGAGACGTCTGTTTTCATTCAAAGAACAGGGGAACTTATTTTTCTTGGAGTCAAATCCTTGTATCCTAGCACAAGCCTCTCCACCTTTCTCTGACTATATAGAATTTATTTACACTAAAAATATAAGGTTTCTCTCCCTTTCTTAGGAAGTGAAG
>NW_024412441.1:4224644-4251424 GCF_014898765.1 Herpailurus yagouaroundi
ACAAATAACCAACAAAATTTTAAAGCAGTGACCATAAAAATGTGTTAATGAGCATTTAAAAAACACATGTGAAACAAAATTAGAGATTGCCAGCCAAGAATAGAAAATATAAAGAAAAGCTAAACTGAAAATTTATAAATAAAAATGTAATGACCAAGATATAATTCAATATATAGACTAAACAGCATATTGAAAAGAACAATGGAATTGAAAACTGGGCAAAGTACCTAAACAGACATTTTTTCCCCAAAGACATACAAATGGACAACAGGTATGTGAAAAAGTGCTAAACATCACTAATCATTAGGGAAATCCAAACCAAAACCATAATGAGATATCACCTCATATCTGTCAGTATGGCTGGTATCAAAAAGACAAAAGATAACAAATGTTGGCAAGGATTAGAGAAAAGAGAGTCCTTGGGCACTGATAATGGGAATGTAAATTGGTACAGCCACCATGGAAAAGAGTACGGACTTTTCTCAAGAAATTAAGTACAGAACTACCATATGATCTAGCAATCCCACTGATGGGTATATATCCGATAGAAACAAAAACATCATCTCAGAGAGGTATCTGTACTCCCATGTTCATTGCACCATAATTCACAACAGCCCAGGTATGGAAACAACTTAAATGTATGTGTAAGAATGAATGGATAATGAAAATGTGATATAAAATGTGACACTACAACTAGGTTCTGTGGAAGAAAGCAAAGCTAAAGATGAAGTGACTAACAGTGTCTACTCCAGTAGGCTCCAATCTCCTTATTGAAGAAGTGACACAATCTCTGATGATTTAGAGATGTTCCAGCCAAAATACCTAAATAGATGCAAACAGTCATTCTTTCGTCCCTTCTTTCCTTCCTTCCTTTTTGGGTAGGTCCCAGATTACACACAGATAAGTGCTTCTTCATTAGCTTTCAACAAGGTGTTCAAGTCACAGCCTGAACCAGGCTTGCATGTGGTTGTCCGGTACTCCCCCTTCCAGTACCCTGTTACCTCTCAGCTCCGTTTCTTGCCAGGTGCTACAACAGTGACATTTGACTTCAGAATTCACTCACACTAGGATGAAGTACATAGATATTTCCACTTCATTCGCCAGTAGAGCTGTATTTAAATTATGTTAGTAACAGATACAAGAGATCACACATACAGGAATAGTTCGATTTCTGGTTATAATATAGGCTAAGAGGAGCCTAAGATACGTCTAATCTCAGATGGGTCATTTTTAAAGTGCTTTTGGACCTTACACCTTTTACTGTAATGTGAGATACAAGAAAAACTGAGTAATTAGAGTTTCATATCTCACTTTATTCTTTCTTACCTGCAATAGTAGTGCTAATGACCTAGAGGAAAGAGTTAAAAAACCTTCTTCTCTATTTTCCAAATATACAACCTATCCTCTGAACTTTCGAGCTTACATTACATCAAAGTAAGCACTTATTTTTTACTTTTCTTGAGTATGCTGACACATAAAAATTAATTCCATTATTTACCTGTGCAGACAATACATGAATACTAATTGAATACTTATTTTGTATTTTCTGAAAACTAAAAAAAAAAAAAAGTTTTAATCTTCCAAATGGCCTGATATGGGAATACCAATGTTTCCTCAAAGCCACAGTTATCTACCTACTTGCAAAGCAGTAATTTTTTCCACTTTGAATATTTTCTGTTGTTGCAACATATTCTATGCAATTCACAAGAGATAAATCTGAAATAATACAAGAACACTGCAGATGTGCAAATAATGTTCATAGGACATTTTTTTGTTGTTAAGAAAAATGTAGGAAATGATCAGATGTGTACAGATGGCTTGTTTATTATATAAAGAAATCATGCCAGAAACAATACAAAATCTTGGATTCAAAAGACTTCCCTTATTTATAAAACATTTTACTCCCTTTACTATCACAAACATACTCTGTAATAAAATCTTCTTTGTTCACTTTAGCCACACAAAAAACACAGCCTGAGGAAAATACAGGAGAGTTTACATCCAATGAATTCATGTTGTGCAGAAAATTTAATATTACTTAATTACTCTGGTTTTTCATTGCATGGTTTACTTGTTCTAGGATCACCACAGTTGCTGATATACACATGTATGTGTTTGTATTGCATATGTATGTATGTATATATATTTACAGATTTAGTAAACACATTCCTCGAAAGAAAGTATTTTCTGATTGGTCAGCAAAATCATATTCCTGGATTTAATTAAATCTACAGAATTCTGTGAAGTGGAAAGTTAAATATTTATCTGGAATATCCAATCAGCCCACATCTATAAGGTTCCTAAATCTCTGCCCAATATCCAGGTAGCCTTATTTCTAGCTACATTAATTTAGCTAATAATCTACTTGGTCAGGTTCCCTATTTCACCTTTGGGCCATAGATTGCCATACTCCAGAAACGATTCTTTGATCCACCAGAAAGAGAAGGAACGGTGTTGAGACCACATAAAGTTATCCAGTCTTTCTGTTTGGTGAGCTATGACTCACTGGTTTGCCTAATCTTTTGCTTCTTCACAATGCTCTCCAACTTTTACTTGACTTATGACTTCTATGTATGTCCAAACTCTTCCTAAGAACCGATTTTCTGCTAAGCCTGACACCAGACTCCGTTGTACCCCTCTTTTTATGCTCTGGGCAGCAAGTCTATCATTACAGTCCCTGTGACCCATAGTTTGCCGAGGACTTGTTTTACTCATTGGGAGTCTGACTTATTTGTCACAATACATTTGACTCAAAACTTCTACTTCCAGCTGCTTCTGCCTATTTGATCTCCATACTTGAATATCCAATGGCCATTAAATACCTTTGGTTGGATTTCTAACAGGAATTAGTTTGACACTGGCAAAACAAAATTCCATTCCCGATTTCATCTTCTTCACATCATGCTCTTCCCTTTAGTCTTCTGTATCTTCTTGCCTACCCTGTTGCTAAAGCCAAAAACCTAGAAGTCATTCCTTATTCTTTTCTTTCCCTGCATGAAATTCTTCAGCAATTCTTATCAGCACAAACTCCAAAATATTCTGTGTCATCTACTTCTTTTTCTCACTAATGCTTTCATCCGAACACAAGTCAAAACCCCCTATCATGTGAGCACATAAATACCGGTCTCCTCGCCTTCTCTCTGATTCCTCTTCAATTTAGTCTTCATATTATACCCAGAATGGCCCCATTTTTTATTTTTTTAAATTTTTTTTCAACGTTTATTTATTTTTGGGACAGAGAGAGAGCATGAACGGGGGAGGGGCAGAGAGAGAGGGAGACACAGAATCGGAAACAGGCTCCAGGCTCTGAGCCATCAGCCCAGAGCCCGACGCGGGGCTCGAACTCACGGACCGCGAGATCGTGACCTGGCTGAAGTCGGACACCTAACCGACTGCGCCACCCAGGCGCCCCTGGCCCCATTTTTTAAAACAAACTTTTATTTCCCTGGGTTCCAAGCTCCGAATGAAATCTAATCATGCTGGCTTCAACTTCAAGGCCTGCTATGAGGTGACTTCTACCTACCATTATGCCATCTTTCCTTGCTACAATCCCATCACAATCTTCTCCTTCCCATTCCTTAAACATAAGGTCTTAATTGCCAGAAAGGACTGCCCTGATATTCCATCTATAGTACCCACCCCCTTACCCAAAAAACACCTGCCAGCTCTGAACTTTCTTGTTTCTTTGTGGCTCCTCCTTTGCCACAACCCAAAAGCATACTCCGTAAGACGAGGGAGTTAGACTACTTGTTTACTAATTTATTCCTCATGTCTTAAATAGGCTCAGGTAATAGTAGGTGTTAAGTTATTATTAAGTAACCTATTAATGAGGGGCACCTGGATGGCTCGGTCAGTTAAGCGTCCAACTTCGACTCAAGTCATGATCTTGAGGTTTGTGAGTTTGAGCCCTGTGTCGGGCTCTGTGCTGATAGCTCAGAGCCTGGAGCCTGCTTCGGATTCTGTATCTCCCTCTCTCTCTGCTCCTCCTCTGCTCATACTTTGTCTCTCTCTTGAAAATAAACAAACATTAAAAAAAAAACATTAAAAAAAATAAAAAAGTAACAGTATTAATGAAACATAAAAATTGTATTTCAATCCCATATTTTACTTTGAATTTGTCATAGCCAAGTAATATAAATATGGTACTTCAAACCTATGCACTTTTTCTGACAGCAATTGTTTATCAATCCAAGTTTGCAGACTTGGCTTTGTCTTATTATCACTTGGAGCTTGTACAAAAACAGATGGCAGACCTCAACTCCAAGCTCCTCATTTACTTGATTTGGACCGTGTGTCAATATTTTGTAAAAACACTCACAGTTGACTCTAATGTTCAACTATGGATGAGAACATATGATCCAAACACAGTTACCATTTATAAAGAGTTAGGTTAAATGCCTAAAGCATAGGGGTTGTAAAAAATCATGTAACCTAACTCCAACTTATCTCTATACGTCTGCCTTCCTTCTATATTGTTATTCTAGGCCTTCTTTTTGCTTACACATATCTTTAAATACTACACAGCCCTGACTTAAGATAATAATTCCTAGTTGGCACTGAGAATAGTGTCCCACAATTTAATTGGTCATAGTTGCTAGTTGGAACTCTTATTCACAATAAAATATTTTCTTGATGTCAGATCAATTTAATTAATTTCATTATTAATTTTTTTAAATCAGTCCAATGGAAGTACACTTTAAAAATTCAACAAAAGTAGGAAACTTAAATTATCTTATAACAATTAAGGAAATCAAATCTTTAATCCAAACAAAGAACCAATCAATCAGACAAACAATATTATCCACAAAGAAAACTCCAGAGCAGGTGGTTTTACAGGAATATTTTATCCAACATTTATGAAGAAATTAATAGCAATCATATACAAAATCTTCCAGAGAAGAGAAAGGGAAAAGGCATCAACTTGTCTTAAAATTTGTTTATCTTGCTTACAAAATTGGATAAGGAGATCATAGAAAAGGACAATAACAGATCATTTTTACTCAAAATCATAGAGGAAAAATCCCATGTAAAATACTAATCAAGGTTGGCAAAAGCCTAGGGCTCTACTTTTGCACCAAAAACTTGAGATATCAACGTGAATATTTTTCTTCTCTCAACATATTAGCTTTACATGGGTAGACCTAGATATGGGTCTAGTGAGAAGGTTCAGAAGTTGTTTGGATCAGGTACTGTACCGATATGTGTTAACATTAAATCTGTGGAGCCAAAGGGAGTGGGGGGGTGGAAATAATGAAAAGGGAGAAATAAAGTGAGGAGATGCTTCAGTGACTGAAAGTTCTGGAGCAGAGATTGTATTTAGTGCCTCAAGGTAATGATCGAGTAGCAGAGGCTGTCCAAGTCTGATTAAATTCAGTACAAGCCATGTGTCAGACCAGGAAACAGAAAACTGTATGTAGGGGGATGATACAGGAAGTGTAAGAAAAGCAGTGGCAGCCAAAGTATTATGTAATATATAATTATATATAGTGTTGTCTGGTGAATGATTCTACTGAAATTGGTACTGAATTACATGGTTTGAGTAACATTAAACATTAAATTGAATTTAAATTATCTTCACGAAAAAAACCCTGAAAATGTATATAAATGTGCATTTTGCATTTCTTAGGTTTTTCACCAACTTTATGCATTCAAAGTTATTTTAACAGGAAAATTATTATCTACCTGATACACGGACAAAGGCTACACAGGCAACTGCTAATCCTAAAAGTCAGTAAATAAATAAATGCCTATAAGGAGAAACTAGGAGTTATTTTTCTTCTAAGTGTGTCCCACTGTTTCTTGCCTATTCAACGGATTTTAATCTCTCTCCCTTAAACAATAACATCATATCAGCAACTAACAATCTGCAAAAAAAAAAAACCCTGTATTTTAGAAATTAATTTCCTAGTTACAGAAATGCAGAAACAGACATGCTGTATTCTCACATTTATTTTGTTTTTACAACACTCCTGTCACTTAGAAACAGGTGAACCAATTTAAACTAAATTTGAATGAAAAAATAAAGCACTCCTGAGCTGAATCCCCGTGTGTTGAGTTTCTGTCTCAGAGTCTGTTTTACAGCTGAGTTACAAACACTGAAGGAAATTTATAATGGAACCTGGGACAACCTCATTTTGTAATGGGATGTAGTGGTCACCAGAAATGAGGGAATATATTATGCTTAGATGTCAATCTCTTTACCTTTCTAAAATGGTGAGTTTGGAGTTTAAAAATCAATATCCATATATTTTGTTTCACACACCACTTTGTCATAACACAATATCTTTCCCTGCTGAGGTGGAAGAGGGTCTGGTTTAGTAATAAAAAAGATGTGGGCAGGAGCTGTTAGACAATTTATAGCTTTTCCTAAAAATAAATTGAATGCTATTACCTATAAAGTACATAGAAATAAGAGGAAAGAGAAAAGAGACTAAGAGATTTGAGTATTTGCAAACTCAAAAGGTAAGAAATGAAAAAATCCAAAGTTTTGAATCTTTATATAGGCCAAGTATATCCCAGGCAAAGTATAATTTAAGTATCTTTAAATCATCAGGATATCCCAGGTACAAATATTTTGGTCAGATGATAAATGATATGTTATCACAAATTACATTGACACTTATATCTGTAAGAAATTATTTTTCTTGATAAAACACAAGAATGCTATGATATAGACTAGGCAGGATTAATATAGTTTTAACATTAAAAGATACGATTATTACAACATCTGTAATGTTCATTTAACTCATCTGTTATTAAACACCTGCTATAACACAGGCATCATCTTAAATCTGTTAAACCAAGTTGTATATCTGAATCTAGATGCTTTCTCTCACATTATACTATCACCAAATAACTCTTCATATTTGGTATAACATTCAACTTCACGTTCATTTTATATCTTTTTAGGTTTAATTTATTGGCATAGTTGTGCCTTGGTTTTTAATTTTCTATAATCCAGTAAATTACCATACTTTTCTCCTCTTCTTAATGCTAATTATGGGAAATAAGTGAAAAACTCTTTCCAATATTCCACAAAACAATATTTCATAAAAATGAATTTCTAAGTCCCCAAGCAATCAAAACTAATGTTGCTTGATGTTGGTGATTGAATTTACGTCTAATATAATAATAGTTGTTGCATGTTCTCATTAAGATTTGCCATCTCATGTAATCAGTTTAAAACATGTCTTTAACTTGACCAGGTCATTGATTTGCATTGGACAAAATCTCCGACATAAAGTTTTACCTCAGAATCTATTCAAGCTTTTGGTTATGTGGTGAAATAGGGTTCAACTGTATTGTGAAAGGAATCCTGCTTCACATAAAACAGAAACAAAGGGAAAAACATGCTATTTGTCAAAATCTCTTGACTTCAGTGATCATAAAACTGAAGTTGTCTAGATGGATTAGCTTTTCATAGCCTTACATATATTTACTTAATTTTTTACTCTTTGGAAGAAAGATAAATAATGTTCAAATCTGTCCTTTATAAAAGGCACAGTTTTTTTCTTCACCCTGATGCATAAACTAGGCTGTTTATAGGGAGTAGTATGTGCCCCTCTAACATGAATGCATGCATCTTTTAAAACAATTTTTCTTAGAATATTTTAAAATGTGAAGATAGATCCTGACTGGCGTTCTCTATCAATTTACTTGAAATGACAGAAATGCCTTTACTTGCTTCAGTCTTTGGTGAAATTGTGCAATGGAGACTTACTGGTATCACATACATTTTGAAAAGAGTGAATTTTGTTTAATTCTTACAATGTATTCCACTTCATTCCAAACATGGAAATAGTTAAGATTAACTCTACAGTTTAAAATTGATATGAGGGTACAATTATTTATTTGCACATTCTGATAGTTCCATTTTTTTCTTATATTCTAATAAATTTTGTTTTTTTAATTTCAGTATATCTGACACACAGTGTTACATTCCTTACAAGCGTATCACATAGTGATTCAATGTCTCTCTACATTATGCTCTGCTCACTATTAAGTTTTATTTTGAAAAAAAAAATTTAACAAAGGCATTTATTTTTCTGGAATCTAAATGCCTGTACCCAATACCTGAGTGGAGATTATATTTTTGCATTTGACATTATGTTTAAATATTTATAGGATCCAGTTATTTTTTTGTACTCTTGTTTAAATTAATTGACCCATTTAACAAATATTCATTGAACACTCCCTCTTGTAACAAATATTCATTGTGCAAGCCACTACACCTACAATATATGCAGTCTGTGGATTCATTAAACTTACATTCGAATGGTAGAGATGGGCATCAATTCAATAATCACATGTATAAACATAGCACTAAATTATTTATAGGAGAAGAGTACAGTAGAAGAGTACAGATGTAATATGGAAATATGACCTCATCTTGGATGGGGAAATGACATAAAAGCTGAGACCGGAAGATACATGAACTAGATGCAGGCAGAGGAAAAATATATCAAGCAAAGTATAATGGCATTTGCAAAGGCTTGAGGCTAAAAGAAACATGAAACTGTTTAGAAACTTAAAAAGGCCAAAGGCATTATATGCCATGGTAGGATTTTTTTTCCTTGTCCTAAAAGTAATGAAGTATTGAGTATGACATATGCAGTGGAGTAAAGACCAGTACCAGCTTGCTCTTTATTTTTTTACATCAGGTAAAAAGATCCTTAAACTGATCTACTAACAGACTTAACAGTGAATCCTTAAACAGACTACTAACTAATTAATAGAAGACTCCGCATATAAAATTGAGTTAGTATTATGACTAATACTCATCATGAAAATTATAGTCAACAAGCTGAGAATATCCAGTAAAAAGTGTTTGAACTTCAGCCATATCAAATTAACCTCTTATATGAAGAAACACTATGCCTTGCTTGGGGTGCCTGGGTGGCTCATCAGTTAAGTGTCTGACTCTTGAGCTCAGTTCAGGTCTTGATGTCAGGGTCTTGAGTTCAAGACCATTCTGGGCTCCAGACTTGGCTACCACTACCACCACCACCACCAACAACAATATCAAGAAAACCCCAAAAACAAAAAACAAACAAAGAAACACACTGTGTCTCAACTATGGATAACCTTGTCCCAATGGGAATATGCACCCTGGTCTCTTCTGATACCACTGAAATCAGCTTACGGGAAGTCTATCTCTCCCTTGCCTGGAAGATGGTCTCAAGGTACCATCAAGCTATGAGACTAGCTTTTATTTTCCTTATCCTAAGATGTACCAGCCTCTGCCAGAAGAAAAACATTATGAGGCCTGTCCTCATCTAAGAGCAAGGTCTTTCCCATCCATTACTGATTTTCCTTTAAAGCCAAAGGATGAAGAAAGAAATAGAATAAAAGGTAAGGTTGCTTTCCTGAGCTTGAAGATATGTGTTCTTTATCTTCAGACACCAATCAAAAGTAAAAGAACCTAAGATTAATCAAGAAACAGCTCTAAAACCTGATGGACAGTTTTCAGAACCAATTGCAAATCATATCTGTATCTTTAAAAGATGGCTCAGACAGTAGGAAGTAGAAAAATTGGAAGAGAGCATGAGTATATGCAGTGAGAATACTTCAGAGGCCAGAGTTGTCTGACAGCTTTGATTAGAGATAGAGAGAAGCAGACAGGAAAAGCACGTGTTTTATTTCGGATGTTCTGAATCTGAAATGGCTTTAAGCACATAAGTGGAAATGCCAAATGAGTAGTTGCATGTATGAAGTTCAGAGAAGCATTTGGAACAAATGTGAATTTGCAGGTCATTAACATCTAAATGACCCCATTTTTTCAATACCACAGATTCATTCTCAATGCAATACAAGTGTTAGAGTGAAAAAAATGTCTCACTTTTATATGAGAAACTATGAGCATAAAAACACATACAGACACCTATAAACACAGAAAGTGTCTTAAAACACTATAACAGACCTCAAAAACCCTCTGAAACAGACTTATACTTGCCTGAATCTATAGGCATTTGTTGTTAAACTATGGGGAAAAAAGTATAATAATATTAATAATAAAGAATGCTGAGAAGTGACTGATGAATTTAGAAAGTAATGGCAACTTTTAACTTAGAAGCATTAAACCTATTTCATTCACTGTTCAAAGCAAGGAGAGTCTGGGAAGTGTAGGCTTATTTGTATTTTTCTTTAAAAAAGGCATCCATTCTACGTTTAGCCAAATGTTTATCCATGTCATACTCAGTCAATTGACTGGCGAGGAATTTTTATACATCTCAAGCCAGTGAGTCTGAAATACTCTGAAAATAATTTCAATGTAATTTTCTGTCTTCTATTACCCTTTCAGAATAAGTGACCTACTTCTCCAACACTGATTTTAGATATCATGTAAAACAGAAGAAAAATAAAACCTGATACTTGTTATTCCTATTTTGACCTCAGATGAGCTCATGTAGGATAATTGCAGTGTATGGTATGCAGGCCATCATCTTTCATAGGCTTTTAAAACTAGAAGCCTGGAGGAATCTGTGGTTAGTCTTCTCTTCTCCTTAACCAATCTTTAGGCTCTCTAAAAATTATTGTCTGCAAAAATCACCAAAGTCTTATGCTCCCCTGGATCAGTCTTTGAGTATCCTGATACATGGGCTGATTTGCAAATATGGCCAGAGGCTTCTGGTATCAGCTTCTCTCAGAAGTCTTTATTGCAACATTAGCTGCCTGTGACTGAAGGTTACTGCAGCTGAAATGATTACTGAGTTAATGAAATAAATCACTGGCGGAATGTTTGCATTCAACACACAAATCAATCATTAACCGGAACACAAACTTTATTTCCTCAGTTTAAGTTAGGAAACCTGTAATTACTCAGGAGGAGAAGAAGATGTTAGCTTATAAATCCAAGTATTTAATCAATTAGATCAAACAGATCTTAAGACCCAGTCTTGTAATTGGCAGTAATGACCCAATCTGAAATACATGGCCAAATAACCCCTTAATCTACTCAGGACAAAGTAACTTACAAAAACTACAGCATGGAGTTTGTCAGATCTTATTTTTTCTATCATTTTAAATAGAGTAAGTTTTCAATTTATTTTGAACTTTCTATTTATTTATCTGCCTTTTCATTAGAATATCAAGCAAAATAATTTGTCTGATCACATGTTTGGCAAATGTGGAGGCTAACTGGGATGGTTCCATTTCCTGGTGCAGTTGCTTCAAATGCATACACCATGCTTCATACACCATGGTGCCTGGCAAGAGATGTGTATTTAGTGTTCCAGGGTGAGAAACAAAACAGATTCATTAATAGTTCACAACAATACTGCTAGATAGCCCAGCTATGTGTGTGTGTGTGTGTGTGTGTATACACACACACACACACACACACACACACACACATATATAGTTCTGCTTCTAATGTATTTCCTTTTTTTAAATATTTATTTATTTTGAGAGAGAGAGAGAGAAAAGGAGAGCTCATGTGGAAGCAGGGGTGGGACAGAGAGAGAGAGAGAGGGAGAGAGAGAATCTCCAGCAGACCCTACACTGACAGTGCAGAGCTCAACATGGGGCTTAGTCCCACAAACTGTGAGAGCATGACCTGAGTCGAAACCAAGAGTCAGATGCTTAAAAGTTTGAGCCACCCAGGTGCCCCTTTAATGCATTTCTTTTTAAAATGTGGACTGGCTAAGGGGACTCATTTAAATGAATTCTTGAATCACATGTCTAGAGCTAAGGAACTGTATCAAAAAAAGAAGAGTGGTAGGGAGACACAAACAAGAAATAGACAAGTTTTGTCAGCATGAACTGAGGACTGTCTTGAGCAGGGAGACATGGAAACTGGGGTTGTGACTGTTAAAAGACCTTGAGTCTGGAAAATATTCTTTGCAGATGTTCAATTTCTTTTGCTCTAACCTGTGCTTATGGTGAGTCTTCTTTTACTCTAAAAATATTTTTCTTCATGTTTGGATCTCATGGTACCTACAGTATGGTAATTTAGATGCATATCTGGCTGACATATATTAAGTAACTACCAGATACCAGAAACCGCAATGACTGCCGATACAAGAGGAATAAAAAAGAAAATCCCTACCCTCAAAAAATCACATTCTAGAAATGTAGATAAACAATAACTGCAGGGGGCGCCTGGGTGGCTCAGTCAGTTAAGCCTCCGACTTCGGCCCAGGTCATGATCTCGTGGTCTGTGAGTTTGAGCCCCACATTGGGCTCTGTGCTGACAGCTCAGAGCCCGGAGCCTGCTTCCGATTCTGTGTCTCCCTCTCTCTCTGCCCCTCCACCCACTCATGCTCAGACTCTCTCTCAAAAACATAAAAATAAACATTAAAAAACAAAACCTCAAAATAAATGCTTGCCACAAATGCAAGCCCAATTGAAAACATAGAAACCTGTCATCTGAAAGATTCAGAGTAAGTCAATTCAGTTTAGTTAGTTGCACTCTAAGGAATTTTTAGACATCTCTCAGGGTTTTATTGGTGTGACCCATAAGAATATTTCTGGAGATTGACAAAAAATACTGTTAATAAAGAACTTAAGAGAAATAGAGACTATAGACACAGAGTATGGTCTCAGGGTTATATTAAATAAATTGATAATGTAATTCATTATATTTCTGAATATTTTTAATAGAAGTAAATATAAAGAAAATTAAATTGGAACATTGTTATCATTAGCTCCAGTGGAATCAGATATAATTATATTTCAAAGGACTTTACCTAAAATAACAGTGCTCTGAATTATTTCAAAATTGGCTATTAATTACAAATGTCTAGTTCTATTTGTTATTCTAAATGCTGGGCAATTTTAACAGTAATTTTCTAGCAAAAGAAATTTACTGAAACTTCTGCTTCACTAAGTCATTTTAAAACATTACATTTTTTAACCTATTTCCTCCTACAGTTTTTTGAGATTTGTGGAAAAGGTTCAGTCTTGTGTACTATTTTATAGCTGCAATCTATGAAGCCAGCAATAATATGGGATTTCAAATATGGATAGCAAATGTCAGTAGGACACTATATAAAATCATGAAATAAAATGTAAACAGTTATTTAAGTTGCATATAAAACACCACTTTATGTTAAATTGCAAATGTTACTTAAACACCATGCAGTCTTCGGGAACAGAAAAAAGTAGTGTTTTTTAAAAGAATAAATACTTTATATAAATATTAACATGTAAGGAAGCTTTTACTGTTGTGTTAAATTTATTTCTAGGATGTCAGGCATGTTAAACAAATATTTTTTAAGGAAGAAAAGCCACTCCATTCAACTGTATAGAGACACAAAGAGATAATGTTTCCTGCCTCCGAACTATGGGAAGGGGGCAGTAGTGACTGTTGTAACAACTATGGTAGAAGAGCACATGGTGAGGAGAGGACTAGTTCCCCTCTTTTGCAAACTGTTCAAAGTCAAGGACACCTTGAGGGATAGCAGTTTTTTAAAGCTAGGTTCAACCATTTTTCATTTCGTCCTAATGTGAAGTTGCAGCTCACCACGCTGGTCTTAAAAGTAAACAGTGGTGAAAGCAGAATGGACCTTTACTTTTTAAATGTTTTAGAGGTGCGGAGGGGAAGAGGGAGAGGGAGACAGAGAATCATAAGCAGGCCCCATACCCAGCGCAGCGCTCGACACAGAGCTTGACCCTACCACCAGATTATGACCTGAGCTGAACTCAAGAGTCAGGGGCTTAACCACCCAGGAACCCCCACAGCATTGACCTTAAATACACCTATCTGTTCTGGTTCATTTTTTTATTTTATTCTATGCAAATCAATACACATACATAGTAAAAAAAAAAAAAAAAAGTAAAAAGTGTTCATTAAGTAAACTCATGCTTTTACTCACATTCTAAAACAGTTCATCCTAGTAATGAATAGCTATATTAGCAGTTTATGACACATATTCATGTATATATTATTTGATTTTTTTCAGTAGTAATTTAACACGTACTGAGAAATTACTATGTGCTACGTAGACCCTGCTGTCAGTGCTTTGTATGAGTTGGCCACCTTTATCCTCACATCAACCCTCCATTAGAGAGGAGGAAACAGAAAAACTGAGACTGCATAACTCGGTGAGGTCACGCTGCTAGTGACTGTGGAACTGGGAGCTGCAGTTCAAACCCAGGAAGACTGACACTTCCATGCTCCTACCATTTTACCATATAACAATGTAAGACTAACCAACAGAAATTTTAGTTATATTTTTATTCCCACTTGAAAAACAAGGAATATAGGAATTTAATGCGTAAAATGTAAGCTATTAAGTGGAGGAATGCAGACTTTAATCCTGATTTCCTGCCACTGAGTCTACTATAACATTTTCCCCTCATATCATAAAGAGCTAATCATCAGGGGAAATATATACAAAAGCAACTAACTATAATGCAATGTGAATAGTGATATAAAAGAAGTATGATTGATGTGCTACTAGATTTTACAGAAAACGGATTACCTCTTCTGGGAGTCAGGAATATTTGACAAAGTTTACTTATATGGCCAATTGCAAGTTCAAAGAAAGTAGATTTGGGATAAAACATGAGACAATTTGAGGGCCTCTGAAAAAAACATCTTTCACACTGTCATATTGTGGTGCTTCAAAATGCCTTTAAATAACTATTCTTTTTAATAGCAAACAGCAAAGACTCCATAAAATACACACATGACACACTTCTTGGGGACAGGGTTTATAAAAACTTGTATTTAATAATAATGACAACTAGCATCCTTAAGCTCTTACTATGAACCAGGAACTATTTTATGTACTTCATACATGTTACATTTTTCTTAATCCTCAAAACAATTTTTATGACAGCTACATAATTACTTCATTTTACAGACAAAGAAACTAAGGCACACCCTTCCCAGGGCCAAGTTGCCCAAGTGGATGGCTCTAGCCTCCTTTGAGGAAGACTAGGGAGAAATTCACTACATGTATCTATAGTGTTCTAGTGAGGTCCATCATCCAAAATAGGTGACTCTGTCTTCATTCAAGGTCACGGGTTGATTAATTGCCTCAAGTCTAAGAAACAATTGAAAGTCCTTAATTCTCAGGTTTGCAGTTTCAGGTCTGTTAATTTGCCATGTGTGGAGTGGAGAATAAATCTGACTTAATTCTGAAGAATCCCACAAACAATTAACTCTACACAGGGGTCTTTATTGGTCCAAGAGTTTTAATTACCCTGAACCCCATGACCTACTATAGTAGTCACTTCCATTTTATAGCCACCTCTTTGTGTTAGCCCCAGATGAGCCTTTCACTGCTCTGGTTTCTCTTCAAATCGCATAAATCTTTCGCCTTTCACTTTATTTCAGGCCAGTAATTGATTCAACATCTTCTTGAAGATTTCTCGCCCACCCCAGGACCAATTTTGTTTGGAAGACATATGCAATGACACTTGTGATGAAACAAGCCAGAAGCATGGGACAATTAACAGATTCAAAGGGAAAAAAATGACATCAAAAACAAGTAGCTCAAGGTCCAAGTAGTAGGATCCAATCAGTAACATAGTTTACACTCTGACACTTTGTCTTTATCACTTCCCTAAAGATTGAGGTTGATTGATCAAACTCAGGTCAAAGCCTACTCTTTGATCAACAGAGTACAGAGCTACTTAAGTGACTATAATATCAGTCAATGAGGATTGGGTTAAGAGGGTCAATGAGATAATTGCTGAAACAAAATCTGAGAATCTTTAACTAAAAGAAGTAGAGATGGAAGATGTGCAGGCAAATTAAGGATGGCTTCTCTTGAGTCAATGACATTGGCATGACAATGACATTGTCCAGTGGGACCTTGAATAGTAAGAAGCAATTGCTATCTCAGGTCTGTTTGCTGACCAAAAGTCTTAGGGACCCAAACTATTTATTTTCTTGTAAAGAAAAGAAGGGAATAAAGAAGAAGCCCTAATTAAGAAGCCCTTAATATACCAAACATTAACTCCTGTTTTCTAAGTGGTGTTTCTATAGATATTTTGAATCATATACTTGCATTTTTATATATTTTCTAAGAATTCTACAATAAATATTTACTACTTATATAATAAGTAAAACATTTTTTTAAAGATTAGGAGACTTCCATTTCTGCTCAGGACAGATAAACTGCTACTGGGTTTACCTTTCTGCCATTAACGACCATGAAATACATGAGGCAAGAATTTTTAGGAATTGGTCAATACGTAGTGCCAAACTGTTACTCTTTTTATTGAAGTACTATTGGCACACAATGTTAGATTAGTTTCAGGTGTAAAACATAGTGATTCAACAACTGTATACATTATGCTATGTCCAAGGGAACACATGAATTACACATTTCCTCTGGTATTCTGTTTTGAGATAATTTATTAAACTGCAGTGCAGGAATATTCACCCCAAGTAGAGCATGATGATCTCACTGAGCCAAGGAAGCAGATATTGGATTTGGAGACTGCTGAAGTGAAGGGAAGGTACAGATCAGGGTACTGGTCATTAAGGAATCTGTATGGGGGTTCCACACAGTCTTGTTGGAAGGTTAGACCATGTGACAAGTCTTTGTAGGGAGTAAGTACCATAGGTAGGAGAGCTAACAAAGATTCCAGAAATCATTCTTGTGCTTGGAGAGTGTGGAGTTCAAGATGTTACTAAACACCTTGAACAATTGGTTGAAAACTCAGAAAAATCACAATGTAGGAGTAAGTATAATACTCTAGATTCAGGATCAAGCCCTAAAACTGGAAAAACTAAAGTATATGATCTAAAACCAACCCTGAAAAGATCAACCAGATCCACTAGAAATTTAACTGCTTGCCAGAACAAATCTCAACACCATTTAGGGAAAGACAGTATAGTCCAGATTACTACAAAGTAATATCCACAACTTCACAGCACACAACAAAAATTACTAGACATAAGAAACAACAGTAAAAATGTAATGCATATTTAATAGAAAACAGTCAATATAAATAGAAAAATACCTCAAGATGACTGAAATGTTGGAATTATGGGAGAAAGTCTTTAAAACATATATAAGTATATTCAAGGATGTGACGGAAAATATGGACATAATGGTGATATGGGAAACTCAGCAGAGAACTAAAAATGATAAAAAGAAGAAACCAAAAGGAAATTCTGAAATGGAAAAGTAAAATATCTGAGATAAGAAAATTACTGAATGGGCTTAACAGCAGCTAGGAATCAAATGGAGAATCCAGAAAAAAAGATGGACATAAAGAGTTTAATTTATTTTCTACAAAGGCATCAAATTCAAATGAGGAATATGAATGTTTTTCAGTAAGTGTTGCTGAAACAACTTGACATGTATAAGGGCAAAAATGAACCTCTACCTTTACTTTATAACAAACACAAAGATTAATTTGTGATGGCTCATAGATCGTAACATTTGACCTAAAACTGTAAAGCTTCTAGAAGAAAATTTAGGGGGATGAATTTGGGGACTTAGGCAGGCCAAATTTCTTAGCAAGAACACAAAAAGTACTGGTCATAAAAGAAAAAAATACAATTGACTTCATCAAACTTAGAATGGTCTTCACATCCAATGACACCTAAGAAATTGAGAATGGTAGCCATATATTGGAAGAAAATAGTTGAAATATATGTATATATATATATATATATATTTCTAATTACATTATATTTAAGAATAGATAAAAATAAATTCTGCAGCAGAAAGTAGAAAATGGTTACCTATAAAAAGTAGAGATGGACTAGAATGGAAATGAGGGTAGTACTCTTTGTGGCACTGAAAATGCTTTTATGTCTTAACTGAGATGTTAGCTATACTGCTGTAAAATTTGTCAAAAACTCCTTTAATTATATTCTTAAGATGTGCATGTCACTGTATACAAACTTAGTCCAATAAAATTTAAAAATTATTTAAAAAATAGCTAATTACTTCGAGTTGTTTGCTATATGCCATTTTCTATACCAATATTTCTCAACTGGAGACAATTTTCCCCAGGGACCATTTAACAATCTGGAGACATGTTTTATCATCATTACCAGGTGGGGTGCTACTGGCAACTAGTGGGTGAAAACCAGAGATAATGCTAAACACAGGGAAGTCTTCCACATCAAAAGATTGTGTGGCCCAAAATGTCCATAATGCTGAGATTGAGAAATCTTGCTCTACACCAAGCAATTTATATGCAATACATCATTTATAAAGTGTTCTTTAAAAATTATAGGTTAAGGTTAATTGGTTATTTTTGGTCAATCACATGTAGATATTCTAAGAAGAGAGTATATTCTTAGAGAAGATATTCTTGCCCACAGAGTAGTCAAGGGAGACCTAGAATTCAGAAGAATGAGTCATTTTTGGTTGATTCCACTCTCTGTCTCAGCATAGGACAGATCTGTCAAACTCAATGTTAGGATAGGACTCCTATTATCCATAAGTGATCCAATAAATAGGTTTCAAAGAAAGAAGTATTCAAGGTGTGGGACCAATATATTTTTTAAATTTATTTCAGTATAGTTGGCATGCAATGTTACGTTAATTTCAGGTGTACAACATAGTGATTCAACAAGTTTATACATTATGCTATGTTCACCAACAGTGTAGTGGCCATCTGTCCCCTTATAGTACTATTACAATATCATTGACTATATTCTTTATGCTGTCCCTTTTATTCTGGTGACTTATTCATTCCATAACTGGAATCCTGTTTCTCCCAGTCCCCTTCACCCATTTTACCCAACTGCCACACCACTCTGGCAACCATCAGTTTGTCTTCTATATTTATAGGTATGATTCTGCTTTTCCTTTGCTTCTTCATTTGTTTGTTCTTGTTTTTGTTTTGTTGGATTCCATTTTGAGTTAAATCATGGTATTTGTCTTTCTCAGTCTCACTTATTTCCTCTAGGTCCATCTATGTTTGTCTCAAATGACATGATCTCATCCCTTTTTACGCTGTGTAATATTCCTCTGTGTGTGTGTGTGTGTGTGTGTGTGTGTGTGTGTGTGTGCAAGTGTGTGTGTGTGTACACTATATCTTCCTTCTCTATTCATCTACTGATGGGCACATAGGTTGCTTCCATATCTTGGCTATTTCAATCATGCAATAAACACAGAGGTGCATATACCTTTTCAAATGAGTGTTTTTGTTTTCTTTGGGTAAATATCCAATAGTGGTATTATTGGATCATATAGTATTTCTATTTTTAATATTCTGAGGAAGCTCCATACTGTCTTCCATGGTGGTTGTACCAATTTACACTCCAACCAACAGTGCACAAGGGTTCTTTTTTCTCCACATCCTTGTGAACACTTGTTATTTCTTGTCTTTTTGATCTTAGCTATTTTAACAGATGTAAGGCGGTATCTCACTGTGGTTTTGACTTGCATTTTCCTGATGATAAGTGATTGTGAGCATCTATTCATGTATCTGTTGGTCGTCTGTATATCTTCTTTGGAGAAATGCCTATTCAAGTCCTCTACACACTTTTTAATCAGATTGTGTTTCTGGCATTGAGTTGTATAAATTCTCTATGTATATTACATCTTAACCCCCTGTAAGATAGATAGCCCATTCCATAGGCTGCCTTTTAGTGTTGTTGATTATTTCCTTCACTGTGCAGAAGCTTTTTATCTTGATGACATCCCAATAGTTTATTTTTGCTTTTGTTTCCTTTGCCTCAAGAGACATATCTAGAAAAATGTTGGCATGGCCAATGTAAGAGAAATTATTGCCTCTGTTCTCTTCTAGAATTTTTATGGGTTCAGGTCTTGCATTTAGATCTTTAATCCCTTTTGAGTTTATCTTTGTGTATGGTATTCAAACGTGGGTGTGGGACCAATTTTATATAAAAAGTTCTGGATTCCACTTATGAGTGAAATCATATAGTATTTGTCTTTCTCAGTCTTACTTATTTCCTCTAGGTCCATGTGAAGGGTGAGCTGAGAAGAGCCAAGAACAGAGTTACCATATTCTAAATGATGACAACAAAACTAGGTAACAGTGGGGTCAGAAAGGAAAGCAAAATCACAGTCCAAAGCCAGAGACAGATAAGTAATGAGGGAGACCAGTGAATTAAGGCAGGAGGGGGACTGGGTTTTGTGAAATTTACAAGAAGACAGCAACCACTCTAACGGTTTCTCTATAACCTGTAAAAATGGCACTCAACACTTGAAATGTGAGAAAACCAAGAGAAGAATCCCAAGTAATTGGACAGAGATGTTAGATCTACTAGCAAAAAGAATACTGCACTCGGAGATAGGTGGCTGTGACATTAAGCAGTTTAATCTGACTCAGGAGTCCTTAGTCTCTTTATCTGTAAAATGAGAGAAGCAGCTGGATTTATGAGGTCTTTCTACTAATTCACCTATGATTTCATCTCTCCTGGCTTGATAGTATCATGGAGTACAGAAGAGACACCAATAATAGAAGGAGCCATGCCTAGAGAAAGGATTCTCATCAGCCCTTTTTATTATCTTGCTTTACATCGTTAGCATTTGGTATGTATGCATGCATGTATGTCACAATCACTCCTCTTTGCGCAACTATATTTATACAGAGAAGGCTTCCGTTCACACCATATTCCTTCTATAATTACAAACAGCCTCTTTGTCCTTTCGAATCCAGTGTGCTCTTTTCTTGCCTCAGGACACCAAAAAGACAAACTCCTTATGACCATCCACCTTTCTTATTAATCCTCTGAATCTTTATCCATTCAGGGCACTTGCCCACTGTATTCAAAATCTGTGATTTTAACCAGGCAAGTAAGTGAAAAATCTAATTTTTAGGTTCAGCAACTCAGAAAATCTGAACTAAAAATATAGACACTTTATTCCAGTGCATTGAATCCAGCTATCACCCATGTCTCTTGTTTTCATTGATGCTTTACTTTTCATAATATTTAATCCTCTTTCCCTGCCTTCCCAATGACATGTTCAGTGGTGGAGCCATGAAACTATCATAGGGTCACTAGGCCCAGTCCTGGCACAAATCCGAAACATGTATTTCCAAGAACTCAGACTTACCAGCCACAGCACCTCAAAATTAGTCTTGCTGCTCCAAGGCAGCTATCCAAACTAGCTGCTGTGTGCCTTGAGTATGTGTTTGCCAAAGAATTTGTTGTCTTGTTTCCTAATCTTCAACATACTTTCCCAATCCATACAATAATCTTTTGTTCTTACTTCTTTATTTGAATCTTAATTTCCAGAATCTTTTATCTGTTCTAAACTCCAGCTCCTTTACCAGTACCCACTGCATAGTATTAGCTTATTATTCTTTCCTATAAATCTTGATTCTGTTATTACCCAGGTATCAGCTAAAATACAATCCCAAATCCTTAAGACCATCTAAAATCATGGATCTGTATGCATCACTGTGATGGTTCTGACACCACTAAAGAGTAAAATGTTTTTACTGTGTTTCAAGTCCTTTCTGTGTCATTGAAACTACTTAGGATATGATGAGCTTTCTAGCAACACTCTGGGTACTGATTTGGATTGCTTGTAGTCACAACAACAACAAAAAACCAATTCCTCCATCAGGTATAGAGAGTCTTTCAGGATATCTATTCAATGTTTTACTCTGACAAGCTCCCTTACACTGTAGAGTGGACCAGTTGCTTGGTTTATTCTATGAAATCCTAAACCAAGAGTTGACATACTTTTTCTAAAAATGTCCAGTTACTAGTTTAGGTTTTGTGGGCCATATCTGATACAACTACTCAACTCTTCCACAGCAGCATGCTGGAGCTATATATAATGTGAAAATAAGTAGGTTTGGTTGTTTTTCAGTAAAACTTTATTTATAAAAGTCAGCAGCAAACTGGGTTTGGCCTATTTGCAGTAGTTTTCAGACCCCACTCCTCAGTTAGTAGTAGTTTGGATTCTCTCCCAGGAATTTTGAAATGGAATGAAAAGAAATATGAAATGGGTCTTTCTTTGTCTTTTGAATTCAAAGGACAAGTAAATGTGATGCCTCTTCTATAAGAGCTGCACAGAAAGATCTGGTCTGCTGGAGTGCACATTTTTTTACTAAAGTTCTGATCTATGGTCTCCAGCTACTTTTCACTCACCACTCAGTTGCCACAGAAATCCTAGCATGTCTCACAGAAAATGAAAATATAGGAGTCGAGAAGTTTCAGGTTGGAAGTGATAACTCATTCACTCAAACAGACAAAGGAAATATATAGACCTACAAAATTGGCTGAAACCATAGTAAAATAATGTCATTGGACTCTTCACATTTGGCTCAGTTTTTCTTGCTTGGTTTCATTCTCAAACTTTCTAAATGCAGTGGTGAAAGCGATCATTGCCAGCTCTAGGTTTACATTTAGTAATTCCAGTAAAGCAGGGCCATATCTTTCCTGGTCATTCAGAAAAGGTTCAGAGAAAGGTATGACTGAAATAATTTGGAATGTTTTTTTGCTTTGCCACTGTAAGTGGTCAACACCGTTTGTCTCCAGCCAAACTTCACATAATGGATTCCCCACTAGAAAGTAGGATTCTGATAACAAACAAGAGAAAGAGAAAGGAAGCCAGGTCAATGAAAACTATAACAAATCACTAAAAAATAGCAATATTTTTTTCTGTAGTGTCACCTAATCTTTTAAATTAAATTATATTATTTTCCAATTCCTAACAAACAGCACAAAAGCAGCTTCTATATTATTATCAATCAGATGAAAAGTCACCGTGAAGCTAATTAAGCTTTTACACTAAGGCCTCTTTCAAGGTCCTGGGAGAGACCTCAACAATGCTTTCATGTGGAACTCTGCCAAAATTTGCAAAATAAGACACTTTAGTGCTATTGGTTAAGAACACAGTCTCTATTTACTCTAATTTTCCTTTCATTATGCTTCATCTCATATGGGATGGTACTGAAGCAACAAAGTGCATGGGATGCAGCTCAGAGAAGAATGAATTTGGATATATTTTATTAGGATTCAATGGGATATAATATGTGATGTGAGGTCACTTCCATGTATTGTTAAGCTAGTACTTGCTACCCTAGAAATTCCCTTATTGCCTATTGTGCCAGAGCACTTTACCTTGTTACATGGAGTTGTGTATCCAAATTCTGTTACAGACAGAATTTTAAGATGGTTCTCCAAGATTCCTGGCCCCAAAGGCACATACTTTCTCATACGTACTTAATGAAACACTAATCTAGGTACTGTTTTATAGGGATTTTCCAGATGAAACTAAGTTCCCAAATCAGTTGACCTTAAAACAAGGAGATTGGTTTGGCCTGAACTAGTCTCATAAGTCCTTAAAAATAAAAAGCAATTTTTTTTTCCCTCGGGTCACAGAAGAATAAGTCAAAAAACCCCACATTCTTGCTGGCTTAGAAGAAAGCAAACGTCCATGTTATGAAGCGTCCGTGGGGACCATGAGGCAAGGAGCTCCAGGGAGCCTCTAAGAGCCAAGAGCAGTACCCTTTCAGCAGCGGCAGAAAAACAGGGACCTCAGTACTCACAAGAAACTGAATGCTGCCAACAACCACTGAACTGGAAGAGGACCCTGTGCCCAGATTAGAGCTGCAGTCCTGGCTGACAACTTTGACTTCAGCTCAGTAAGACTCTGAGCAGACATGCCAGTTATGTCATTCCTGAATGAATATCTTACCTACTGAAAATATGTGATTTTTTTTCTTTTTTCTTAAACAGATTCCTCCTGGTGCAAATATGTTGATTTAAGCCGCAAAGTTTGCAGTAAATTATCATGTAGCAATAAAAAACAAATACAGTTCATATATCAGTAAGAATGTGCTTTGGAGTTCAACATTAGGAGTATGTGGTAGCAGAGGAGAAACCATATTTGAGATGTTTGGTACCAAAAAGTACTCTATGGAGAGTACTTCCAATCATCAAACAATTAAATTGTACAGCCTTCATCAACATCTATTCAAAATGGAAGTCCTCTGGTCATAGACCTGACATGCAGCATATACAATTATAAATGCACCATATTTTTTATTTTTTTGATAATAATGAGAAATAGGGGCGCCTGGGTGGCTCAGTCAATTAAGCGTCCGACTTCGGCTCAGGTCATGATCTTGCGGTCCATGAGTTCCAGCCCCGCGTCGGGCTCTGTGTTGACCGCTCAGAGCCTGGAGCCTGTTTCAGATTCTGTGTCTCCCTCTCTCTGGCCCTCCCCCATTCATGCTCTGTCTCTGTCTCAAAAATAAATAAATGTTAAAAAAAAAGAATGAGAAATATAATTTATCATATTTCTGTGTGTATAGAGCACTACACCATGAGAATATTTGTTTATAAAGTTGTATGTTTGATGCATTCTAATATGTAGCATCACATTCTTAGCGTAATATTAGAAATAATGGGTTGTGAAGTGGAAACAAAATATTCCAAACTATCAATATTTTTTAAAAAATTGTTTAACTTTGGTAGAGAAAAGACTAAGCATTTCCATTCTCTCTATGTAAGAGATTTCATGAAATCGTTGGGATGAGAAGACACAACTAAAAATGTAGGAGAAAAAGGTATGATAAATTCATGCCAAGTAGTTAATAAAAACATTTTTTTCTTGAGGTTGTGATGTTTATGGCATTTATTCTGTATCTATAATATTTGTTTTTTTTTCCAAAATAGTTACTTTTTAACTATTATTTTTTAATTTCAAGAAAGTGTTCATAAACTTTAGGTCCCACAAAGCCAGGATCTGACCTGCTGTCAGTGTGACAGTGAACCACAGTACGGCATACCTATAGAAGGACTATGCCTCACTAAATCCTGTGCTTAACAGTCATGATGTAGATTAAAAAAAAATCCTACTGCATAGGATCAAAACCACAATGAGGTGTCACTTCACACCTGTTAGAATGGCTGTTACCAAAAAGACAAATAACAAATGTTGACAAGGACGTGGGGAAAAGGGCACCCTTGTGTACTGTTGGTGGAAATGTAAATTGGCGCAGCCACTATGGAAAGTTGTATGGAGATTCCTCAAAAAATTAAAAATGGAACATATGATCCAGCAATTCAACTTCTAGGTATTTGTCCAGAGAAAAAGAAAATACTAATCCAAAAAGGTATACGTATGCCCATCGTCACTGCAGCATTATTTACAATAGCTAAGGTATAGAAACAACCTAAATGTCACTCAGTGGATGAATGGATGAAAAAGATGTGGTACACACACACACACACACACACACACACACACACACACACACTGGAATACAGCCAAAGATGCTGTTTTCAGAAAGTGAGACACATGTAGTCCAATAATTTGCTTCTTACAAGATCTAACTAATTGAAAAGTCTTTAAAATATTTTCATTCTAAAAACATACTTTTAGGACTTTTAAAGGGTTTGCCAATGTAACAAACTACTAACAAGGTTGCTTTTTCTATGGTTCATTAACATTCTGATAGGATGATAATAATTATCATCCTAAGATGATAATACTGCTAAGATTATCATGTTGGAAATAAAAGACTCCTTATACTTGCCACATAAACCATTTCATTTTATATATGAGAGTCTAACTAATATTGGAGGAATCATAACTTAGTTCTTATCTATGCATATATGTCTCTGTATTTTCTCTTGCAGATATTAAAAATATAATTATGCTGAATAATGTGCTTTTAGATATTGACAAAGGGATAATGGTATTTCATCTCACTATGAAAAGTATCACTACCTTTTGTTTCAGTTTTAGAGAGTACACACTCATCACAAGGAAACTTCTCTGGAGTTAATAGAGAATGCAAAGATACTCCACCATCTCATCTAATAGAGACCAGTTAAACTTTTACTGACACTTAAAGAAAAAGGTGCATTTTAAATTTCCACCAATCCACTTTCAAATGTGTCTCCTAAAGACATGCCTCATAACAGTACTACACTAGCACAAGTAAGTACTCATGATGAAGACAATGTTTTACTCTGGGACCATGGTGTTTTTACCATTGACCTAACAACTGAATATTGCTTAGGTGCTTGGATGTGTCTTATCTAAAACTCTGTGCGTCTCCAATCTTGTTCAGAAAAAGTGAACTATACCATAAAAAGGACAACATATAGAACTTTTACATGTATAAATTTCTCATGAAATGTCAATGCCTAAACTAAATGCTTTGTATACATTACTCACTTATTAGTTGTAATTCCCTCGGATATTAAAGGGAATAATAATAATAGTATTTACCTCACAGGGTTATCCTGAGGATTAAATAAGATTATTAAATAACTTATATTTGGAGTTAGAAAAACCCTAACTGCATTTTAGTAAAAAGTGGCAGATCAACTGTTTTGTGTATTTACTAGCCACTAATATAAAATATAAATGTACACAAATGCTATCAGCAGAGGTAAGCAGGCACCCTCTTATTGCTTCAACATAGCCCACTGCCTCAGAGGAACAACATCCTTGCATCCATTTTACCTGTGTTATCCTTCTAAGCATTTGAGTAGGCCATTTCTGGCTTAGCCATCACTTCTGGGAATTTAAAAGTAAGCAAGCTATTTTGTACATCAATGAGATCGTCAGGTTACAGTCCTGAAATGAGGTTAGCAAACAACGTATCATTGGACGGTGAGGGAGGCCAATAAGCACCAACTTACTTTAGCCAGAAGAAAATACTGAGCCTAAATATACCTTCAAATGCAGGGATGAGTAACTAGAAAAGCATAGTGATATAAAACAGATTAAAGATGCACCACACACACCAAATAAAAATTTGACCCCAAATTAAAAGAGTAATTCTGAAAAAAAGAATTACCTCAAAAACCAGAGGAAAACTTTTTGCTTTATTTGCTTAGCATTCTCAGAATACAAAAAAAAAAAAAAAAAAAAAAAAAAAAAAATAAAAAAAAAAAAAAAAAAAAAAAAAAAAAA
>NW_024412441.1:4251524-4259847 GCF_014898765.1 Herpailurus yagouaroundi
AATAAAAAAAAAAAAAAAAAAAAAAAAAAAAAAAGTATGATCACCATGAAACAGAATAAAACACTGAAATAAAAATGGAGAAACTTCTATTTCAAGCTGTAGCAGATTAGTTTTTATAAAACAAACTCTCTGGCCAGGAGCAATTAGGAAAACTTTATATATTAAAAAAAAAGTACTTGAAGGCATTGAAAACCACCAAGACAATGAGAATTTGAGGTGGGGGTTACATATTCCTGAAAAAAAGAAAAGGAACAAACTGATATTGCATACCACAGTATCCTTAAAGTATTTGCTAAATCTAAAATAGTAGCCTCAGCCAAAATGCTGATAAGCCGAGAAAAGGTCCTGAAAATATCCCAGAGGCTGAGGAAACAAAAATCTGAAATTTGAAATTTGAAATTTGAAAGTCAGTTTCAAATGAACCCATGTCCCATTTGGATTTAAGGTCATTTGGAGCCTCAAATTACATATGTAATTTTTCATAAATAATCAAAAATGACCAGATGTGCACAAGCCTTTAGAAAATAGCAACAATATGGGGCGCCTGGGTGGCGCAGTCGGTTAAGCGTCCGACTTCAGCCAGGTCACGATCTCGCGGTCCGTGAGTTCGAGCCCCGCGTCGGGCTCTGGGCTGATGGCTCAGAGCCTGGAGCCTGTTTCCGATTCTGTGTCTCCCTCTCTCTCTGCCCCTCCCCCGTTCATGCTCTGTCTCTCTCTGTCCCAAAAATAAATAAATAAACGTTAAAAAAAAAAATAAAAAATAAATAAAAAAGAAAATAGCAACAATAGGTAAAGGCCCAAGAGAGATCATGAAGTTTGACACCAAAATGAAGAATTTCACAGAACAAGAAACTATAAGATATAATAAAATGAAAATTCTAGAACTGGGAAAACAGAACACATAATATTAAACATAATAATATGTTTAATAATAATGTTTAATAATAATAATAATAATTAATAATAAACATATTAAAAACACATAATATTATTATAAACACATAAAATTAAACACATAATATTAACACTATAATATATTAAGACTAAGAACTCAATGGATGTTTTTAACAACAGAATAGACACAGCTAAAGAATGAATCAGTGAAATAGGTAAGAATAAAATAATCATATGGAAACATGGAAAAAACACAGACTGGGTGGAGGGAGGGATAAGAAGCATTTCAGACATAGTGAAAATAGAGGGTACAAACTTTCAGGTATTAAATGGATAAGTTCTGACAACCCAGTATGTAGCATGGTAACTACAGTTAACAATAATGTATTATATACCTGAAAGTAGCTAAGAGAATACATCTTAAGTGTTCTCACTAGGCATACAGAATTGTCATCGTGAGGTGATCAATGTGTTAACTAATCTTATTGGGGTAATCGTTTCACAGTATATAAACGTATCACATCATCATGTTATACACCTTAAACTTACACAATGTTATATGTCAGCAATATCTCAATAAAGCTAGATTTTTTTTTTTAAGGTGAAGAATGAGAGCTGTGTTCCTAGAAACCTTTGTGACCTTAGAGTCCTTGTTGAAAATTATGTCATATGTTTCAAGGACATACCAGATCATCTACTTGTTAAGTACTGGATACTATTTTTTTTCTTTAAAAAATTTTTTTAATGTTTATTTTTTGAGAGAGAGAGACAGAGTGCGAGTGGGGGTGGGCAGAGAGAGAGAGAGAGAGAGAGAGAGAGAGAGACGGAGACACAGAATCCAAAGCAGGCTCCAGGCTCTGAGCTGTCAGCACAGAGCCGGATGTGGGGTTTGAGCCACAAGCTGTGAGATCATGACCTGAGCCACGTCAGACGCCCAACTGACTGAGCCACCCAGGCGCCCCTGGATACTATTTTTAAAATACCATATGGGCAGACATTTAGATGCTGTGATAATAAAAAGGTAATGATAAAGTCAGTTTTAAGTTTGGGAAAATGTTAATTCAAAATTGTAGCGGCACTTGGGTGCCTCAGTAGGTTGAACGCCCAACTCTTGATTTCAACTCAAGTCATGATCTCACGGTTTCTGGATTCGAGCCCTGTGTCTGGGTCTGAGCTGATAGTGTGGAGACTGCTTGGGATTCTCTGTCTCCCTCTCTCTCTGCCCCTTCCCCGCCAGCATGCATGCTCTCTCTCTCTCTGAGAATAAACATAAAAAACAATTTAAACTTGTAACACAGAGTAACACATGAAATTTTAAAACCAATCAGGCATTTTTGTTGCTGTCGTTTGTTTCATTGTAAAGGGTAAGTAAAATAAGCCAGGAAGGCAGAAACCAAAAATAAAATCCATAGTTGATCAAAATGATATTAATAGTTGCTGCATCAAGCCTTTAAGTACAAGTATCAAGAGTTAACACAACTGAGGAGCCTGGTTGGCTTAGTCTGTTAAGTGTTCGAATTCGACTCTGATCATGATCTCACTGTTCATGGGTTCCAGCCCTGCATGCGGCTCTGTGCTGACAGCTCAGAGCCTGGAGCTTGCTTCGGATTCTGTCTCCTTCTCTCTCTTCCCTTCCCCCAGCTCATGCTCTGTCTCTCTTTCTCTCTCTCTCTCTCTGTCTCAAAAATAAACATTAAAAAAAATTCAAAAAGAATGTAACACAACTGATACCATGAAAAATGACTTTCTTTGAAAAGAAAAGAGAATGTCTCTATTGTCTACAACCCTACACCACCCAAAAATGTGCAGTGCAGGTTTTAAGGACAGGTTTGAAGGATAGGTGCTGAACCCACCCTTCAGTCCAATCATGCCTCCTTATCCTCAAGTTCTTCTCCCTTATCTAGAACAAACCTAGGAGATGAAAATAGGGTCAGCATTTCAAAACTCTGCTTAAGTCCACTTTCTCCATAAAGCCTTCCTTACATGATCATTCTATGCAACACAGTCTATTTTCTCTCGGCATTTCTAAACCATTTGAGTTATTAATCAAGTATTTTATTATGTGGTTCATTTTCTAATGCACTTCTTTCTTTTCTATTTCTTTTCTATTATTTTCCCTCACATTTGGAGACAAACATGTAGAACACAGTAAAAAGATGTGGTTGTTTCTCTGGTTGATGGGGGTTCTAATGATGAAAGACAGAAATTAGGAAAAAGAATTGAATGGGGATAAATGATCTTCTGAAATTATGTTTTGATAATATTATGAGGGCTTCATTAAACCTGTCTAGGAAATAATCTTTTCCTGACTTTGATATATCAACCTATATAAAATTTTCTCCAAGTGAAACACTTTTTTTCAAAATCTCTCTCAGAATTTGTGCTCAAAGCAAGGTACATGTCCACTATCCATTAATGAAATGATTATTGTTCTTGAAAGAAGCCAGAAATTATAACCGCCTGTGTTTCACAAAAACAAATCTTTGTGAAGAAAATACTTGTAATTTTCTCCATTCCATGAAACTATGAACAACCAATGATATGGAAGATGAGATTTAGGAAAAATCATTATTCTCCCTTTAATATAAAACACCAGCCACATCCTACCAAATCCTCCAATTTCTAGTCAGAAATTTTCTGTGCTGTTTCTCCTGAATCAAGAGAAGTCTTTCTTTCTCATTCCACATGAATTTCTTTGTTTTCTTCAAAATTTCTTTCTTTTTATTGGACTCCGCTAAAAAATGTTCTAATATCTATTTGGGGAGAAGTAGGAGAGGCCAACTTTCCAAGGATTCTGATGTCATTCAAAATCATCTTAGTGACAAAAGCACTCTGTGCCAAATAAAATGAACACATGAGTGAGCAGTCAGTAGGCAAGTAGCTCAAAGGCCATACCTCACATTTTTTGAGCTTATTTATTTATTTATTTTGAGAGAGAGAGAGAGAGAGAGAGAGATGGAACAGATAAGTTGGGGGGGGGGGCAGAGAGAGAAGGAGAGAGAAAGAATCCCAAGCAGGCTCTGTGCTGTCAGCTCAGAACAGACATGGGTCTCAATCTCACAAACTGTGAGATCATAACCTGAGCCAAAATCAAGAGCCAGACATTTAACCGACTGAGGCACCAAGATTCCCCAAACCTCACATTTCTTGATGGAAGATATCTAACGAGCAGTTTCATTCAGCCATAGAGTAAAACTACAGGAACAGAATGTTTAAATGCTTGTTTGAAAATTGCTCCATAGAGTACTGAAAATATTCCTTCTCTCTACACTTTTTCTCCCAATCACATCAGCTCTGAAATTCTATTTTCTCTCCTGAAATCATGGAGTTTAAACTTACTTCTTGGGATATTCTTGCACAGGAGAGTTGAAACAACTGATTTCTGCTATCCTCTAGCCCAAATTATAAGAATGCTCCTTTAAGTGGACCTTGGCAAATTACTAGCTGTCCAGTGGAATTATAAACTTTATTTTATTTATTTATTTATTTATTTATTTATTTATTTATTTATTTTTAATTTTTTTTTTTTCAACATTTATTTTTTGGGGACAGAGAGAGACAGAGCATGAACGGGTGAGGGGCAGAGAGAGAGGGAGACACAGAATCGGAAACAGGCTCCAGGCTCTGAGCCATCAGCCCAGAGCCTGACGCGGGGCTCGAACTCACGGACCGCGAGATCGTGACCTGGCTGAAGTCGGACGCTTAACCGACTGCGCCACCCAGGCGCCCCTATAAACTTTATTTTAAATTTTATTTGAATTTACTTAATTATTCATATATTTTGCTCTTGAGCACTATGCTGGTTATAGAAAACACATATGCACACAAAGACACTTACACAGACGTACACATAGAACAATGAACAGAAGGTCCATGTCCTTAAAGAACTAAGAATCTACTAAAGCTGAGAAGTCAGGGAATCAAGAATCTTATAATAGGAATCTTCTCTAACTGCTTTTCTTTTTGTTTCATTCCACCCATGATAGATGTTGTCCATGCACTTTCCAGAGCCCCTTTATTGGACCAGTGTACCCATCTCTAAGAAGCTGATGAAGACTCAGCTTCAAATTAGCCTACCTTTACCAACTTTCTTTGAGAAAATTGTCCTCTGAGAATTTCCATATCTAGTTACTTGAAAGTTCATGCTCCCTCTACCTCTACCGGGATGGCCTTCAGCCAATGTGTGACTAATGTGAGGCAATAAAATCAGGCTCATATAACCAGAGAGATTGGGGCTGGTGGCATATGTAGTTATTTGACATGCAGCATCTAACATTTCCTCTAAATGACAAACTTATTTTCAGTTAGTATGCATGTAGTAACCAGTAATAATAAGTAGTTCACGATATGTTCTTTGCAAAAAAAATTAAGTTAAAGTGGATGCTTTTTTAATTTTAAAGGTACTATTAAAATATTTTAGACAAGAACTAAAATGTTCAATTGACAAACAAAAATATACCTCATGGATATCATTTTGTTTCAATCTTTTAAGTTTTAAACAAAAATAAAAAGTCCATGTGCTTGCATAAAATGGCATAATTTCAAGAATGTGTCTTCTTTTTCTTCATCTCAATCACTGTACTATCATTGTTTATTTCAAATTAACTATCTCAATAGAAGGATATGCAGTTCCACAAGACTTGAGAAAAGAACTTTGCTCAAAGCCTAATCCTAATTTCTAAAGGAATGTGCACAGCAAAGTCTTTGTATGGCATGGACCAACTGTATAACTGGAAATTCTTCAATTGAACTTCCATGTAGAACAAAATGTTTATTAAAGAAGAACTTCAAAATGTGCATTTTTTAAAAAAAAATGGTGTGTGTGTGTGTGTGTGTGTGTGTGTGTGTGTGTTCAACAGTGACCACGATTATTTAAAATTTAGGCCCCGATTTGTTTGGAGCATGAAATATTTTATTACTAATATAGCTTAAAATTGCAGACTCATGGTTATAAAAGGCTAATTGAGCTTAATCAATTTCTTTCTGTGTTATTTGCTTCAGATTTGAATTACTGCCTGCACCCTGGAAGGGTCATTCCCACTGCTCTGTCCTTGGGTTGCCATGAAGCTAGCCCTTTCAATATGTGCTATTTTCATCATCAAGGAAAACTACTGATGAGTTCCTGAGATTCAGAATATAATACTTTAAGGAACACTTGGGAAACAATTGTACTTTTACCTCTCTGACATGTTTATAAACATGATCTATCTCACAGTTGTCTGTGGTGCCATTTCTGAGCTGACAGAGTGTGTGTAAGCTATGACTTAAGAATGAAACCTAAGAAACATGCATGTGGAAAAACAAAAAACTATAGGAATAAATATAAAAATACATACATAAATAGAAGGTGCTGTGAAAAATAGCCATTTGTTGACAAGATGTCAGAATGAAGAAGCAGGCATTTAGGGAAGAAGGAAGGAGTCTCCTTATCAATTGAACGAATCACCAATATCATAGAACTCCAGGTAAAATGAAGAAAAATAATTGAATGGTTAGAACATAGACAAAGGCATAATTCATGATTTGATCTGTTGTTGGTACATAGGTGGTAAGGTAGTACTAACTTAAAAAAATACAATTTCTGGGGCACCTGGGTGGCTCAGTCAGTTAAGTGTCCAACTTCAGCTCAGGTCATGATCTTATGGTCCATGAGTTCGAGCCCCGCGTCGGGCTCTGTGCTGACAGCTCAGAGCCTGGAGCCTGCTTTGGATTCTGTGTCTCCCTCACTCTCCACCCCTCCCCTACTCACGCTCTGTCTTTCTCTGTCTCTCAAAAAATGAATAAACATTAAAAAAATAATTTAAAAAAATTTTAAAAATACCATTTCTAACAAAATAGCAGTTCTTTAAAAAATGCCTTTGAAGTGTCTAGAACACTATTTGGGGCATACTTCTTGTTTAGTAATTTACTGATAAAAATAACATTGCAGATTTTCTCTGTGCTTTCTCAAGGAAAAACATAACTACCCATGACCATGTGAAGTGTCATTAGCATAAAATAGGTGTAAACTTGCTTTATGAAACAGAGTGCTTCCTGAAATTATCTGTGTAAACAAATATATAAGCCGAGGTACTACCCACTGTGGTTTACTTTTGATATCCACTTTAATGGTAGAGATGCTTTATCTTAATTTGTTATTTTTGATTGTCAGTACTCTTTAATCTTTCATGGAAACATCCCCCCACTGCCCTCTCCTCAAGAACATTTTCTTTTAAGAAATTAAAGAACTAAAAGCATCACAGAAAATCGTTTTTTAAGAAAATCCCAAGTGATTTTGAAAATATTTTAAAAAGAAAGAAATCATCAATAAAAGTGATTTTACAAATGGGGGTCTTCAAAGTATATACTATGGTGTGGTTTATTACTTAAATTGCAGTATTTAATTTTGTTTTACTCTTTCTTCTCAGTAGCCAGTATTGAGTTGGACATATGATAACAGTTATCTGGAAGGTTGGATTTAAAAAATGCTCAGTTTTTTTAATGGCTCAGTTGGTTAAGCCTCCGACTTTGGCTCAGGTCATCTCACGCTTTGTGAGTTCGAGCCCTGCATTGGGCTCTATGCTGACAGCTCAGAGCCTGGAGACTGCTTTGGATTCTGTGTCTCTCTCTCAATCTGCCTCTCCCCAACTCATGCTTTTTCTCTCTCTCTGAAAAATAAATAAACATTAAAAATTGTTTTTAATCTATTAAAAATCATTGTTGAAGTATAACATTGTTTTAGTTCCGTAGGGCTGTCATAACAAAGCAACACAAAGTGGGTGGCTTAAAACAACAGAAATTTATTGTCTCACAGTTCTGAAGGCTTGGTCTGAAATCAAGGTGTCATAGGGCTCCTTTGAAACATAAAAGGAGTCCTTCCTTGCCTCCTCCTAGCTTCTGGTGGTTTGCCAGCAAACTCTGGCTTACCTTGGCTTAGAGACAGATTGATCCAATCCCCCCTCTTCACCTGGTATTCTCCATGTGTGTTTTCACATCATTTTCTTTCTGTGCATGTCTGTGTCTATGTCCAAATTCCCCTTTATATAATAAGGGCACCCAGTAATATGGGATTAGGGTCCACCTTAATGACCTAATTTTAACTTGAAAATGCATATCTATTTTAGGTATGACTCATGCACATAAATACATAAATATGGGTCAGGAAGAAAGTATATCTTAGTCATTATACCTATTGTTACATCTGTGGAGAGTAATGGGAATGACACAGGATGAAGGAGAACTTTGATACTTTATACTCTTTTGTATTCTTTGAGCTATTTATAATTAGAATGTTTTAAAATAAAAAAAATTAAAAAAGAAAATAGGAAAAGGAAATGTTTTTTTTTCTTCTTTGAAATGCACTGTAAATAAAAAGTCATTTGGGAGAAAGAAAGAAGGAGAGGAGAGGAGAGGAGAGGAGAGGAGAGGAGAGGAGAGGAGAGGAGAGGGG
>NW_024412441.1:4260247-4268542 GCF_014898765.1 Herpailurus yagouaroundi
TATGATTTTAGATTCAGAGAGGAAAATGTAAAAGGTAGTTGAGTTTCATAATCCACGAAGAGGATCATGGTAGGCAGCTTGGGCTGCCATAAACAAATACATAGGCTGGATGGTTTAAACAACAAATATTAATTTCCTTCCAGCTCTGGAGGCTGCAAAGCCCAAGATCAGAGTTCCAGTAGGGTTCAGTTTCTGGTGAGGATGCTCTTCCTGGATTCCAGATGACCATTTTGTCTTCACATAGCCCTTCCTCTAAGTGCGCAAAGAGAAAGGCTGGTGTATCTTCTTCTAAATGCATCAGACCTATCATATTAGGGCCCTACCCTTGTGACCTCATTTCCCATTTATTATCTCTTCACAGGCCCTATCTCCAAATACAGTTACACTGGTTGTGTGTGTGTGTGTGTGTGTGTGTGTGTGTGTGTGTGTGTGTCAGGGGGGAGGTGTTCAACATATGAATTTGAGGAGGACACAAACATCAGAGTATAACAGGTCATGACAAATGAGTTACTCCCATAACCTTAAGGCCAATCTTTTCTATTCCCAAGGTGCTTCCTAATTGGCACCCAGAAAAAGGATGTGCATGGAAGTTCCTATTACTGACTGGAGCTGGTCCTGGGCCAAGAGAGGTTATGGGTAACTAGTATTTACCACACTAAAAATGGCTTTAACTCAAAGACTTTGATTGTTCTTTTATTCTTACTGTAAGCTGAACACAGGAAGATGAACACTGGTACATTAAACCACAAGAAAGCCAGATACTGCAACATAGGAGAGATATTTTTAACGCCCCTCTTATAGAGCCTGCATATATCAGCAGCAAGTGGGCTTCCAACTGTTTCAAAAGAGACTTTTGTTGTAGGAGACCCAGCAGCATAAAGGAAACATGAAAATTAGGCCCAATTTGATTATTCCCCAGTTCATTGTTCTTGTATACAAGATAGCGATATCCTTATTTGTTTCTCTGAAAACAACTGAGGATTGAGACTGATATGTTACTGACAGACACCTGCCACTGTCCGCAAAAGCTCCAGCTGATCTACGGCAGACAGTTACATTTTAATACAATTAGTCTTGGTTTCATGTCAATTAATGCCACGTGCCACCATCTACCCAAAAATTCTCTCTCCCAATTCTCAGAATTGAAAATTACCTATAGCATATTGTTAAGATTAATTTTTAAAAAAATAAATAAAAGAAAATTCCTATTATTTTTTATAGGAAAGCAGAGTACCTCTTTAAAATCAAAATGTTCCACAACAGTATTTTTAAAAGCAATTTGAAAAGATTCTAAGTGATCTCTGCACATATGTCTTATGCTTCATCTTCACTGGCTAACATTTCTCTGATTTTGTATACACTGTAATTTCCTTAGAGTATGTTTTAACATCAAAAGATAAGTTTTGACATAGCTGAAATTACACTTGAAATTTATAATTAACTGGTATTTTAATAATGTGCTGAGTATATAAATTTTTAAAAGATAATAATCGAGGGCAGGTGTTATGAATTACATTTGAGACTGTATATTAAAGATTCTAGGAGAAATTTCTAAAGCAGCAGGTGCAGAGAGAATTCTTTTAAAGGGGGGAATCCATTGAGTAAAGAAATAATATTTCTTAGAGCACTTTAGCAGTTTCTATATGTAGCCAAAATCACAAGATAATTTAGCTAAATCAATCAAATATCAGGTAATATATAGTACTAACAACACCACCAATGTTTGATTCTCATATTATTAACACCAAATATCTGAGTTGAGACACATTATTCTAGAATGCAGGAGTAGCTAATTATTACACATCCACATAAAAATAAGTAGTCTATTGTTATTATGAATGGATTCTGTATTTACAGGTTCTTTAATTGTGAATTCTCTTTCCCACTAAAACATTTGTAACCTGAAAACCCATTCTACTGTTGTGCTTTGGCAGTCATTCATGAGCATGCACAGAGCTATAAACAATTTGCGTTCCCGCTGCATGTTCCCACCTGAGATGGAAGAGGGCAATGCGAGGCCCTCCTGTGTCAGTGCTCACACGGAGATGAGGAGAGGATGAAGATTGTAGGGGGCAGCACAGTGCACTGTAAGAAGCTCTGATCCTGGGGTTTGCTGCACCGGGTTTAAATCCCAACTGTGGCACCTATGAGTAGAGTGGTCTTAGGCAAGTCACTGAGTTATAAGTTCTAACTTTTCTCTTTTGTGAAGGACAGAAATAGAATCTACCGGGATAAGGTGTGCTTGGGATTTAAGGTTATAGTTTATGTGAGATACATATACATATTTCCCCTAGGAGCATTAGATCAATATTCACTCATTCAGTATTCATAGTGACTTTATAGATCATACTACAAAATAATGATAACGATAACTGAAGTTAAAAGAGTAATATTTAAAAGTTACTATTTTTCAAACTACAAAAGTATCTCCAGAAAGAATTAGCCTAGCAACAATGTCAGTTGTTTCTTAATTTTCAGAGATTGTGGGGTTATGCTATATAGGTGATAAAATTCAAAGGTCTTTAGTTCTCTGTCACTGATACTTTTTTCTCATTCAATCAACAAATATGCATTAGGTACTGTTCTAGAGATAAAATACTAGGCAAAAAAAAAAAGATAAATGATTTGTATATTCCAGTTATAGAAACAATAAGCAAAATAATCTATATAGTATATAAGGAAGTCATAAGTGAAAAATTAAACAAGAATCAAAGACAGCCTCTTTTTGCATCGAGTATCTCTGAGTCATTCTCTCCTCTATATACATACTGACTACCCAACTTCAGCCACATGCTTCAACCTACTGTAAATTACTCCTAATCAGTTTCCCATCTCCACTTTCACTACCTTTCTAATCAATCCTACATGGATTTTTCCAAGATATTTCTCTAAATAAGAACTAGTAATTAATACCATTTATCCCCCACTCCCAAGCCTTCAATGATTCTTCCACGCCATAGAAAATATAAACCCATGTCCCACATTTTTCGTTCAGTATACCCAGATCAGGTGGACTTGTCTGAACCCGATGCTGCTATCAAACTCAAATATCCAGTGGTCTCTATATATGCCCTACAATTTTTTCATTTTCCATGCATCTTTTATAGGGTTAGATCTATCCTACTAGAATGAAATTCTATCACTTTCACGTATAAAACATCTCAATAATTCTGCATTTTCTAAAAATTGTAGAGCTGACTAGTTAACATGACATGAAGCCAGATTTCCTGCCATATTCCCACATCAAGGTATGGCCATTTATGCTGAACTGTATGGCTCTACCTGGAGTGGTCAGCATCTGTATGTAGTCTGCCTGAAAAACAACTCATCTTTCAGAATTTAGTTCCAGTTCCCTTTCCTGTCTTGGACCCTATCCCTGCTAATCACCTGCTAACCACCCTGAGTTAGGTGCTCACCTAGCACTTTAGTTCACATCTGTTGTAACATACTAACACCTTCTATTATACTTTTTTTTTCCTTCTCTCCACATTACAAGCTTAACATTTCCATTTCTTGTGTATTTCCAGGTACACAGAAGATATTCCCAAAGTGTTTGCTTCCCCTAACATAATACATTTCATAGATACTATATGTATACATATACATAGATACTATATGCATATCTGTTGACTAAATGACTAGAAGCAGAAATTCAAGGGAAAGAGAGCATCATGTTATGAAATTAAGTATGGTGCAATCATCTAAACAGAAAAAGAAATTCTTGAGTGAGGGGATATGAAGATCAAGGTACTTCTGGTCTTTCTGGAAACAAACAAAAATGCTGAAAAGGATCTAGAGATGTATATACTAGAAGCCTGACTGGTAGGGGATATACAACACAAAGCCATATTTAGAGGCCTTCTTCCTTTTTGTTCTTTTTTGACCTGCCTTGACTTGGCCCAGTTGTTATTAGGTTACCATCATAGTGAACATACTCTTCTTCATGATCATGTGATTCATTCCTTATCTCTGTTGTACAAACTTCTGTACATGAGTGTGTGCGTGTGTGTGTGTGTGTGTGTGTGTGTGTTTGTGTGTGTGTGTGTGTTGGTTCTTAATGATTGCAAAAACGTGATAGGTTTATAAAATAACTTTCAAGCTGCTTCTGAAAGTTCCTGGTGAGAGGTATTAATTGAAAATTAAAATCTTTATGCCAAAAATGTCCTCTCAACAGAGAGATATTTACACAAATAACTGGAAATCACTACTGCTAAATAGCTCTGCTCTTTTAATACCATATTCTATAACTTTTCATGTATTTTTTTTACATAATTTGGTATATTTCCACTCTCTTTAATGAACCAATAAATTACCAAGAACCAGTTTCACTTCTCTTATTTTCCCCCATAGGACTTAGCCCAGTTCTCATCATTAGGTAGGTATTTAACTGAATTTATCTAACATTATTCAGTTTGTCTAGATGTGAAGTCATGCCTCACTATGAGTTCACTTTGATAATCCTTCTTAAACTCAGTTAAACTACCATGTATTTGGAATAAGAAAAACACTGTGTTAATCAATTAATCCATACACTTATCTAAAAATACTTTATACGATAACAAGTATACATAGGAGATTATAATTTAGTTAGAAGTGAGCTACTCTGTTGTATGAATATGTGGAACTCCAAAGATATCATACTGATTTGTAGGGCTGTTTCTATTCACCAAGTGAATCCATGAGATTTCTCTATGTTGTTATCAAAAGCATGCAGTTAAAATGGTTTATTTTCATTATTTACAATAGGAATTAACATGATTTGTTAAAATAAATGTATATGTGTATATATATATGTGTATATAAATATATATGTATATTTCTTTTTCAGCCTCTTACATTGACATAAATATGAACACTAGGAAGAATAACATATATTACTAAAATTAATACTTTAATTCTTCTCCAGAATTTTTAATTAATTCCTTAAAGCCTGTTTGACTTAACATGGAATTCAGGTTTATTTTTGTGGCCAACACATGCCATCAAAAAAGGAGACTGGTAGTCAATAATATATTAGGGTTTGTTTTCTGGTAATCCTGAAGAAGATGATTGCAAGGTAAAGACAACAGAGAGGCTTCTCTATGAGAGAAAAAGTATTTAAAACAATTAAGGCAAAGCAAACAAACAAAATTCCTCCCTTCAGTTATTTTTTATTTGATTATTATTGCCCAACAATTGGCCCAATACATCAGCCGCTGTTCAGCAAAGAAATATTTTAGGCAATAAATGAACTGTGTTTGAGCTTCATAACTGAGCATGAATCATTGCCTTTGCAATAGCCACGTCTTTGAAGACAGCTAGTGAGACAGTCTCAACTAATGATAATTGTAAAGTCATAAATAGAAATTTACAATGTGTCTCAAATAGAGAATTGAAATACTTACTACATTCAGTAACATCCCTTTAGGGTGAGGAAGAAGCTATAATTGTTTCTAGTGAAAGTTATGGTGATTTTTTAGAAAACATTAGAAATACAAGTGCTGTTCTTGACTTTAAGTATTGGGAATAAAATATGTTTATTTGAACGGGCACATGCACCCCAATGCTTATAGCAGCACTATTCACAATAGCCAAATTATGGAAACAGCCCAGATGTTTATTGACGGGCAAATAGATAAAGAAGATGTGGTATATATACACAATGGAATATTACTCAGTAATTAAAAAGAATGAAATCTTGCCATTTGCAACATGATGGAACGAGTATATTACATATATCATATGATTTCACTCAAAGTGTAATTTAAGAAACAAAACAGATGAACATAGGGGAAGGGAAGCAAACATAAGGCAAAAACAGAGGGGAAGATAAACCATAAGAGACTCTTATGACAGAGAACAAACTGAGGGTTGCTGGAGGGGTGTTAGTTGGGGGGATGGGCTAAATGGATGATGGGCATTAAGGAGGGCACTTATTGGGATGAGCACTGGGTGTTATATGTAAGTGATGAATCACTGGATTGTACTCTTGAAGCCAAGACTACACTGTTAACTAACTTGGATTTAAACAAAAATATTTTTAAAAATATTGTGTATAAAGTTCTTTTGGAACCACTCCTCTTAGAGGGTATAAACAATGATTCACAGAATTTGGGCCAAGAATTCAACTTCCATTTAGTACTTTTTTTTTTTCACTCAGTCATCTATAATTACACAGATTGTAAGTTAAAATAGGGATTGTGCATTAGAAGCTGTTCTTTTTTTCTCTGCTCATCATCAGGAGAGATGAAAAGATAGTTGGAAATTTTATAATCATCTTGATTTTGATGGTTGTGAGGCCTATGTAAACATTTGTTTCCTAGCTGGATAGATGATTTACAGAAAAGAGGCACTGGATGGGCTAAAATGAACATGAACATATATAGGATATGATATTTCCACATCTTTTTCAATTGGAAAAAATGCCCATACATACATTGCACAAGAATTATGCACTAGGCATAATTTTCATGCATGATATTTTCTTATGGATATAGTCAAGTACAGATCTTCCCTCCCTGTATATCCAAGCCAAGTGAAGTTATCTAATGATGTCTACAACTCAATACTATTTAAGTACACAAAAATTCTATAACTGTTATTTTTCTGTCTAAGAGTGATTCTTTAGTGGGCTAATTTTGTTCTTTCAGTAAAAACAAATGTTGGATTCTACATATACAGCCGAATAACTATTTACATTTAGGAAGATGGACAGCTAAACAGTTATGCAAATATCACCTAGGCACCAATTATTGGGAATTTAGAGAAAAAGGACTTATTTCCAGAAATAGCACAAAACCCAAGATAGCATTAAGCTGGAATATCCAGTTTAAATTCGTTTCATAGTCATTCAAATATCAATCAAAATAAAAAAAAAATTATCAACATTAAAACCAAATTTATGACTTCCAGTTTCCAATCCATATACAAGGAGCTTGACATTGCCACTCCATTTTAACAAGCAGTAAAAAGCTGAACATACCTTCCAAAAAATAAATTACAGGAAGCACAGATGCATTCACTGGTGAATTCTACCAAACATTTAAAGAAAAAATTATACCAACTGCCTACAATCTCTTCAAAAGACATAAAGAAAGGGAATAGTTCTTAAATCATCAAGGCTATCATAATCCTGATATCAAAAACAGATGAAGACATTACAAGAAAAGAAAACTACACAGCAAACTCTTATAAACTCAGGTACAAAATTCCTCAAGATAATATTAGCAAATCAAATAAAAAGAAATATAAAAATAATTATACATCATGACCAAGTATGATTTATCCGAGATATGCAAGGCTGGTTCAATATTTGAAAATAAGTTAATATTATCCACCACAGCAACAGACAAAACAAAACAAAACAAAACAAAAAACCACATGATTATATCAATAGGCAGATAAAGCATTTGACAAAATCCAATACCGATTTATGTTAAAATCTTTCACTAAACTAGGAATAGAGGGAGAACTGTCTCAACTTGATAAAGACTGTCTACAACTAACATCATATTTTAATGATGAGAAACTTGAAGTGTTTCCACTAAGATCAGGTGCAAGGCAAGGATGTCCCGTCTCATCACTCATTTTCAACACTGTACTCAAAATTCTTGTAATGCAATACGGTAGGAAAGGAAATAAAATTTTATAGATTGGGAATAAAGACACAAAACTGCCTTTTTTTTTGCAGTAGATATGCTTTTATATCTGACAATCAACAGAAGAACTCCTAGAAGTAATCAGCAATTATAGCAAGGTTGTAGAATATAAGGTAAATATACAAAAGTCAACCACTTTCCTATATACTAATAGTGAACAAATGGAATTTGAAATAAAAAACTTTTACATTAGTACACCCCCAGAAAACAAAAATATTACATAGAAATCTAACAAAATATGCACAAAACCAATATGAGAAAAACCATAAAACTCTAATGAACAAAATGAAAAAAAAAACACTAAATATATTCCATTTCATACATAGGAGGACTCAATATTGTCAATATGTCAATTCTCCCCAATTTTATCTATAGATTCACTGCAATTCCAATCAAAATTCTGGCAACTTATTTTATTGATATTGAGAAACTGATTCTAGGGGCGCCTGGGTGACTCAGTCAGTTGAGCATCTGACTTCAGCTCTGGTCATGATCTCACAGTTTGTGAGTTTGAACCCCGCTTCAGACTCTG
The DNA here is from genome assembly GCF_014898765.1 of Herpailurus yagouaroundi. NCBI lineage: Eukaryota > Metazoa > Chordata > Mammalia > Carnivora > Felidae > Herpailurus > Herpailurus yagouaroundi. The sequence continues at coordinate 4,268,417 of NW_024412441.1, forward strand.
TGCTGTCAGCTCGGAGCCTGGAGCCTGCTTCAGATTCTGTGTCTCCCTCTCTATCTGCCCCTTCCCCGCTCATAGTCAGTCTCTCTCTCTCTCTCTCTCTCTCTCTCTCTCTCTCTCTCTCTCTCT
>NW_024412441.1:4268552-4289646 GCF_014898765.1 Herpailurus yagouaroundi
TCTCTCTCTCTCTCTCTCTCTCTCTCTCTCTCTCTCTCTCTCTCTCTCTCTCAAAAATAAATAAAAGTTAAAAAAAAAAAAAGAAAAACGGATTCTAAAGTTCACAGAAAGAGGCAAGGGCCCCCAAATACCTAACAATACAGAACAAAAAGAACAAAGTTGGAAGGCTAATGCTATCTAACTTCAAGATTCACTATAAAACTACAGTAAAAGACTGTGGTATTGAACAAATACCATAAAATGAAAGAATAGACAAATAGATCAATGGAACAGAAAAGAGAGCCTAGAAATAGTTCTCCATAAGTATAGTGAACACATCTTTGACAAGGAGCAAAACAATAAAATGGAGCAAAGGCAGTCTTTTCAACAAAAAAAAAAATGATGGAACAACTAGACATTCACATGTAAAAATAAATCTAGAAACAGACTTTATACCTTTCACAAAAATTAACTCAAAATGGATCACAGACCTAAATGTAAAATGCAAAACTATAAATATAACATAGCAGAAAACCAAGATGACCTTGGGTTTGGTGATGACTTTTTAGATACAACACAAAGAAACGACCCCTTAAATAACTGATAAACTGAACTTCATTAAATTAAATACTTCTGAGACGCCTGGGTGGCTCAGTCGGTTAAACATCCGACTTCAGCTCAGGACGTGATCTCATGGTCTGTGAGTTCAAGCCCTGTGTCGGGCTCTGTGCTGTCAGTTCAGAGCCTGGAGCTTGCTTCAGATTCTGTGTCTCCGTCTCTGTCTGCCCCTCCCCCACTCATGCTCTGTCTCTCTCTATCAAAAAATGAATAAGTGTTAAAAGATAAATAAATAGGGGCACCTGGGTGGCGCAGTCGGTTAAGCGTCTGACTTCAGCCAGGTCACGATCTCGCGGTCCGTGAGTTCGAGCCCCGCGTCGGGCTCTGGGCTGATGGCTCAGAGCCTGGAGCCTGTTTCCAATTCTGTGTCTCCCTCTCTCTGCCCCTTCCCCGTTCATACTCTGTCTCTCTCTGTCCCAAAAATAAATAAACGTTGGAAAAAAAAATTAAAAAAAAAATTTTTAAAAAAAAAAGATAAATAAATAAATAAATAAATATAAACACTTCTGCTCCAAAAAAGATAGTATCAAGAGAATGAGAACAGGAATCACAACATGGAAAAAATATTTGCAAAAGACACATCTGATAAAATGATTTATCCAAAATATACAGAGAAATGTTAAGCAGAATAAGAAAACAAAGTAAAAATTGTCCAAAGACCTTAACACACACATCACCTATGGCAAACAAACATATATTAAAAGATGCAATACATCATATCATCCAGAAAATGCAAATTAAGATAACAATGAGTTACCACCACATACCTACTGGAATCTCCAAAATATGGAACACAGAACACACCAAATGCTGGTAAGGATGTAGAGCAACAGGAACTCTGTTACATTGCTGGTGGGAATGAAAAACTGTCACAGCTACTGTGTAAGATAAATGGAAAGTTTCTTACAACACCAAACTTACTCATACCATACAACCCAGCAATCACACTCCTTGGTAGTTACCAAAGTAGTTTTAAATTATATCCATACCAAAACCTGCCCACAGACTTTATAACAGCTTTATTCATAATTGCTCAAACTTAGAATCACTCATGATGTCCTTCAGTAAATGAATGGATTAATAAATTGTGGTACATCTAAACAATGTAATATTATTCATCGTTGAAAACATTTGAGCTATCAAACCATGAGAAGACATGGAGAAAATGTAAATGTACATTACTAAGTGAAAAGAGCCAATCTGAAGAGGCTACATACTGTGTGATTTCAACTGTATGACATTCTGGAAAAGATAAAACTCTGGAGACAACGAAAAATATTAATGGGTTTTAGGACTTGAATTTGGGGAAGAGGGATGTATAAACAGAGCGTCAGGCTTGCACTGAGTATGAAACCTGTTTGAGATTCTTTCTCTCCCTCTCTTTTTGCCCCTCCCCTCCTCACACACACTCTCTCTCTCAAAGTAAATAAATAAACATTTTTAAAATAAAATAAAAAATTAAAAAAGACTTCTTCCCAGAGTGTTTTGTGTTACCTGTAATTTAAGTATAGACATTATACTTATGTGTGTATATGTGTGTGCCTTTATGTATGAATCCACTTGAATGGATGCCCTAGTGATTGTTAGTTAACATTTGAGGTAATCTACTAAAAAAAATACACTTCAAGGGTAAAAAGCAGTTTAAAGAACACAATTAGAAGTCCATGGCCAGTCAAAACAAACATGAACCATAAAAACAAACAAACAACCTGAATAACTAGCATAAGGGTTAGTTAACTAGCATAAGGATGTTAAAAATTATTTTATTGAGGGAAATTAGAAGTGTTTAATATAGGAGGATTTTTCAGAAATATTATAGAGACACAAAGAAGGTATACAAATATGGCAGTTCCAATAGCCTAAAATTCTTTAAAGTTGGAAAATTAGCAAATGTATAAGAAATTAGTAAAATTTCTAGTAATTTGCTAGTAAATTTTTATATGTGTGTAGAATTCAGCTGGAGACATAATTTCATTTTTTATACTGTGGACAAGGCATTCTATTTCAAATCATGAGAAGCTACCAGTATCTATAAAGAAGAACCAGATAACCCAGACTGCTCAAATTAGCCTAGGTCAATTCTCAACAGGACTTCTGCAAGAACCATTCGCCAGAGTGCATTAACATACATTGGTTCGTGAGAATAAAAACTGGAAAATGTTAATACAATTAAAGCCCTTGAGAAGAGTTTTTGTAAATTGCAATTCATCCATTTTAGCAATGTAATCATTTTATGTTCCTTGATATGTTAACAATTGACAGTGTAAATAATTACACCATTAATGGGAATGTATATTGAAGATTAATATGCCTTCAAGGAAAAGTCTTTGGAAATAGTTCAATGACTCATTCATCAATTTTACATATTTAATTAATAAAATTTGTTATTTTTCAAACCTGTCCCAATTAGATGACATTATGGGTAACCCACAATGAAAACTCATGAAACCCTAACATTATTCTATTAAAATATGAATGCTCTAAATTAATTTTAGTCAATTGCCTTAGAGTTTAGGCTTACTCCTGAGATGCAGGGGGATTCAAAGAATTCACAATCCTCTAAAACCATTACCTTCATCTATTATTTACAAATTTACATTATCCTTAGTTAACACAGCATTGTTTTTCTTTGAGGAAATCATAAGATAATGGTGTGAAATTAAGGTGCTCTCCCCTTTTAGTCACTATGTTTCTGAAATTTGTTCACATAAAAAAATTGCAAAATGAATGTCATAAACTGAAGATTTGACCAGTTGTAAAACTTTTTCAGGGTCACAATGAAGTTTTTCTGGGTATGTTCTTGTGTAAAGAATAACTGTTCCTTAATGATGATAAATACGATTTAAATTTGTGTTTCCATTCTTTGTAATTTTTGAGCAAGTCCTTTAAATTCCCCCGCTCTTGGGTTTGTCATTTGCACACCTGGTACTAATCATTTTTGCTCTTCCTATATAATAGTTTAAAGATTTACACGTTCATTGTTGTTTCTCCTCCAAAGATGTTCCTAGCCTAGGGAATGAGTTAATAAATACTGAATAAATGAACCTGAAATTGGAAAATGGAAGCAGTAAAGATCAATTGACACATTTAGGCTAGTGGCGTGTGGAACTAGTGAGTACTAGTTCCTGGGGCTCTAGGACAGATTTAGATGCAGTGTCTACAGTGGGATGTAACGGTATGAAAAGTTGCATGCCTGGTACGGAATGATTCCCAATGAAGTCATCAAGGACCTTGGCCACTGCTGTGTTTTTATTTAAAAAGCAAAACGGTCTGTTGAGTACTTCTTGCCATCAGTAAAGAGATAAATTGGGCTTGTGATTATGTGTGTCCTTTATCCACTCTAATGTGCCTTAGTCCTCTCAAAAGAACCAAAACCTGTTGGATTATAACCTATTTGACATACTGTCCTGTTTCAACAGGACAGACTACCATCATCATTTGCCTCTTTAGGCACCGAAATTTTTAGTTTTCTTCACAGAAAATTTAAGAGTGAGGTTCAAGCATCAATTTATTAAAATGTTTAGTCTTCTTTGACAAACATAATCTGTGTTGTCAAGAGGCAAATCCAGCCACTGTATCTGAAATGTATAACTCTCACTTCTGGCTGTCTGTAATCTATGTACATTTATCAAAATAAATGATAATCAGCCTGCTTGAAAGCACTATTTTTTGGAAATCCTAACATATTGTGGAGACAAACATGATGGTTGTCACAACTTACAACTAAAACCTGTCTATCTCATAATGAGATGCAAAATACACGTAAAATGTAAAAAGACTGGCACCTCTGGCTAAATGATGTTATTACCTCTCACATGGTTTTATGATATGGTTATCAATCTCTGTGAAAGAAAAATGTAAATTCACATTACCAAACATTCAAGAGAGTCCTCTGAAGTCTAATTTATATTCTAGAATATTAAAATCACACAGCACACAGCAACACTTTTTACAGAATTATTCTGTGAAAAATGTCTTTACCCAAATTCTTACAGTGAGCTCTGAATATTCCAGAATAAGGCTGAAATTCAGTTGAAAGGTCTTACTATGATGCCAAAATAAAATTGGCAAACTGTTCAGCTTTAATTTTGAAGGAGGCAAAGCTGACTAGTAGAGTAGGCCTTATTTAAAAACTAAATAATGAGATGTTGAAAATATAAATTAAAAACTAGATAAGGAGACAAAAATGAGGAAAAAAAAAACTATCAAGAAGTGTCTCTAGAAAAGAATCCTGGCATAATCTTGCTTTTGCAGACATCTTATTGTATCTAGTCATCACCCGAAAAAGAAATCTGCATCTGTAATCTATAGGGAATCTTAATTTCAATTCTGCTTTTATAATCTGTGGATTATAAATTCTTTTTCTGACTAGATACACATCTGTGTACTTTTTTCTCCATCATATAAAATGAAAAAAATAACTTGTATGTGGGAAGATGTGCCATAAACTGCCAAACGGACCCAGAAGTCACATATGGTAGTGGTAGGTCACTACAATAAGCTTCAATGTGTCATCTTTTTTTCTAAAACCCTAAGATCAGGTATTTACTTTATATTAAAGTGGATATACTATAATTAAGAAGCATAAGAAAATGTAAATAAAATGACAGTGTAGTGTCAATATAAAGGAATATATTAAGTTGTACAAATTTAAAAATGGAGCTAAGATAAGTGTACCATATAAAAATCACCTATAGTGACTACAAGTAATTTTACATAAAATAATAGTGGACTAACTGTTGAAAACTAGATTTTATAATTGTTTTACATCCTCCACAAGCAGGACAGTTTTGAATACACATCAAAAATTATTTGCTTCCAAATTATTTCTTCATTTTTATATCATTTGCCATATGCCAGAAATGTGATCTTTATGGCTTTTTAAAAGGCTAAAGTTTCCAAATTTCTAATGGTGCATTCATTTGTCATGTAAAGATATCTTATGACTTAGGATTATCTCTACTTCTAACGAAGAATTTCTATACTCCTGAAACTAATATTACACTATATGTTACCCAACTGGAATTTAAATAAAAACTTGAAACTAAAAAACAAACAAAACAACAACAATAACAACGAAAAAGAATTTCTATAACAAAGGTCTGAAATAAGCTTACTTAACTATAATTTTTGTAGGAATTCATACATTTTCAATACTTCAGACTGTCATCTTTTTTAGAACTACTTTCAAAATAATGGACTAAATTAACAACTCTAAAGTAACATAATAACCTAGACTGTGTTATTTAATTGTTTTGTCTGAAGACTAATGGGAGAAATAACTGAAAAAGCAGGCAAAGAAGCTACTGTTGGCACCACAGTGTTGAAACAAATGGCATTTGGAGCAAAGGGTTAGATTTATGTGGCAATGTCAGTGATGGGGAATATGGTGGTAAGGGACAGAGTCGCTCTTTTCCCACTAGTGGCATCATTTTTGATGCATCAGGTGTCATTTTGAGTGAATTGATGTCACTGCTCCAATTAATCAAGTAAGAAGAACCACAGCTAACTTTTCTTATATTTTTGAAGGACAAGTAAGAGAAAAAAAGAAATAACATTCTTGTTATTTTCAGCAGATAACAGAGATATGAAGAAAAACTCAGTATATTCCAGCAAAATGTAAAGGAGGTAGAAGATAATGCTGTTTCTTTCTAGGTGGGAGGATGGGGAGGCCTAGAGAAATAAAGCAATATAAAAAGTCTTAAAAGAAATGGTTTGTGGAACTTGAAGAAATTTAATACTGGTTTATACCGAATAAACATTATAAAATATGTTTAGATTCATGCTAAATAAAGGGTACACTTTTTTCCTTTATTAGTTTTTTAAAAGGCACAGATTTGTGAATGATTTATAAAATAAAACAGATATGTAAGTTCAACAATGACCAAATAACCAAATAACCAAATAACCCTGTTACATTTTCCTTGAGTTTCACTGACCTTACCATCCTCACTGCTTTGTACATCTCAAGGGATTTCCTTCCCACTCCTAAGAAGGAACCTGAGTCCTGCCTGAGGCTTCCAACAACAGCTGGGAGAAGAGGTTTGGAATGACCGTTTATATTCTACATATGGATGTTTTCTCCCTCTGAGGGGATTTACATTTTCAAACTTCTCTGTCCTCACAGGTTTTGCTTTTTTCTGGGAAAAATTTCAAAGTTGGAAGACCTTAGCAGAGGTCTAATACCACAGCAGCAGCCATATTTTCCTACTGTATAAAGGATAGCCCTTCCCACAAAGACATACGTAAGTGATAAGATAGTCAATATACCCTTTTTTTTCACATATGTCTTGTACCAAGTCTAGTTTCATTTTATTGAAATACTTGCTGGAATTTAAATTCTTTAAGTGATTCATAAAATGAGCCAAATCAATCTCTGAATTATTTTCTTGTAATAGAGCCTAGTAATCATATCTATAGGCATTAAGAGTTAACCCAAAACATAAGTCCAAATCTGCTTCCATTGGGTAGTTACTATCCACATCACCGATGAAAAGTAATTTGACTCTGTCTCAGTTTCCTCATCAATAAAGTGAGAAAAGTAACATCATCTACCTCATAAAAATATCATGAGGATTCAATTACATATGTAAAATACTCAGAACATTCCCTAACACACATATTAGTGAATGATACTATCATTAGGATTATCATCATTATCACTTCACAGAAGTTGTAAGTATTAAATGACAAAATGAATATAAACCACTTAATTCAGGGTCTGGTATGACAAATGTGCTTAATAAATGATTTGGTATACAGGGGAAATTGTTTGTTTGGCTGACATGATAAGAGGGTGGGTTCTGAATCACATCTCTACCACTGTGTATAAAAAGGTTTAGCACCATTTAGCACATATTTTCATATATGTATGAATTTTGTTATTATGTTTATTTTATAATTGCATATATTATCTCTAAGTAAAGTTAAACATCACATCTTACACATCTTTTATAGCTAGCAGGAAACAGTGGGAAGCAAAATAACATTTGTGTTGTCTATATGTTCAATCTTGCCCTGGGTGATATACTTCTAGTAAACCACTCAATCCTCCCAGGAACTCTTAAGGGGTATGTTATCATCTCCATCTGATAGATAAGAATGCTAGAGTTAAAATATTTCCAAAACCAAAACTAAGGCTAGGTATATAAATATTCACATTCATTGCCATAAATACACAATGAGGAAATGATAGTCTCTCCAACAAACAGTGTTGGGAAAATGGATATCAACATGCAAGAATGAAATTGGGCCCTTATGTCATACCATACACAAAAATCAAATCAAAATGGGTTAAAAATTAAACAAAAGACTTGAAACTATAAAACTCCCAGAAAACATAGGGGAAAGGCTTCATGACATTGGTCTTGGCAATGATTTCATAAATATGACACTAAGTACAGGCAACAAAAACAAAGTAAGCAAATAGGGCTATATCAACCTAAAAAGCTGCAGAACAAAGGTAAAATTCAAGAGAGTGAGAAAGAAACATGTGGAATGGGAAAAAAATATTTGTAAACCATATATGTGATAAGGGTTAACCTCCAAAATATATAAGAAACGTATACAATGCAATAAAAAAAAAAAAAAAAAAACTCCCTGATATCCCAATTAAAAATGGAAGTTTGCCTAACATCACTGATCATCAAGGAAATCTATACCGCAATGAGATGAACCCTTCACACCTAATAGGAAGGATATTATAAAAAACTGAACTAAACTAAACTAAACTAAACAACTAAACTAAACTAAAGACAAGTGTTGGCAAGGAGCAAGGATATGGAGATATTGAAACCCTTACACATTGTTGGTGGGAATGTAAAATAGTGCTGTCACTATCGAAAACAGTATGAACTTCCCTCAAAAAAAATTAAAAATAGAACTACCATATGGTCCAGCAATCCTACTTCAGGGTATTTATCCAAAAGAAGTGAAATCAGGATCTCAAAGCTATATTAAGCACCTCCATGTTCATTGAAGCACTATGCATAATAGCCATGATGTGGAAACAACCTAAATGGATTAAAGAAAATGTGGTATATACATACAATAGGAACTAATCAGCTTTTTAAAAGAAGGTTCTCCAACACACACATATGAATGAACCTCAGAGACATTGTGCTATGTGAAATAAGCCAATAACAGTAAGACCATACTGTGTAATTCCACTCATGTAAATTATCTAAAACAATAAAAGTTACAGAATCAGAATGGAATGGTGGCTGCCAGAGGCTGTGGGCAAGGAAGAAATGGGGAGTTACTAATTCATGGGCATAAAGTTTCAGTTAAGCAAGATAAATGAGTTCTAGAGATCTCCTGTAAAATACTGTTTCTTAGTTAACGATAATATATTGTATATATAAAAATATGGTAAGAGAGTAGATCCCCTGTTAAATGTTCTTACCATAATAAAATAAAATTTTAAAAATATTCGGGGCGCCTGGGTGGCGCAGTCGGTTAAGCGTCTGACTTCAGCCAGGTCACGATCTCGCGGTCCGTGAGTTCGAACCCCGCGTCGGGCTCTGGGCTGACATCTCAGAGCCTGGAGCCTGTTTCCGATTCTGTGTCTCCCTCTCTCTCTGCCCCTCCCCCGTTCATGCTCTGTCTCTCTCTGTCCCAAAAATAAATAAATGTTGAAAAAAAAATTAAAAAAAAATTCATATTTGGGGCTATGCAATTGCAAACACATATACCACTTCTCCTCTCAATAAAGTGTGCATTAATTAAATAATGAATTCTCTATTTGACTAAAATTATATGCTCTAGAGTAAGGAAGAAAGAATCTTTTACCATTTAGCAATAATTTACCACAAACCTAGCATTGGGCACACAGGGATCTTACAGTATAAAGATGGATTGTTTAATGTCACCTTGAAGCAGCAGAATGGATGCTTATCTAAATCTTGATTCAGATGTCAAGACTGATGATGCCACACATGTACTAAGAGTGTATGAAAAAGGTTTATTACTCACAAACAATGTTTTCTGAGGAGAGCAGTGCAGATTTCCCAAGCTGATCTGAAAATGGCTTGGCTTTTTATGGCAGTTAAGGGATGAGACCTGGCTGAAGGTTAACACAAGCTGTTTGAACTTGCTGCTAACACCAAAGGAGACTACCCTAGCTTTCTGATCTGCTTGCTCATATGTGGATCAGAAGGGGAACAGAGAATAAGATAATGTTTAAAAGCTGTCATCAGTCAAAAAAATGGAGTCAGAGTGTTTATTACTGTTTAAAGACAAAATTATTCCAAAATGATAGAATGATTGTGAGAATATAAAAAGATGCAATATGCAAAGCTAAGGTAAAGTTTAAGTTTAAATTTGAAATTCAAATTAGAAGATAGCAAAGTCAGTTTGTTGTAGGGAGTATAATCTGAATAGTTGTGAAATTTTAAATTGTTGAAGTCTATTGCTTTGCTTTTAGAAATGGGAATTTATAAAAGAGATTCAAAAATGATACTTTTGAAATTATTTGAGTCTCAAAATTTGTTTTAATTGCAAAATTATCTTTTAACTTTAAAAAATGTAATCATAATGGGGGAAGGTTTGGCTTTCAATTTTCCAAGTGAATATTTCACTTTGTGAATTCATTCTGTCAGAAGGATACCTTTACATTTCTTTATCATTTACTTTGATTTAATTAAAAAAATAATCCACCAAGACAAATTGAGTTAAATATTTTAAAAACTGAATATCTTGAATTTACTCAATTCTGTCCTCTAAAAGGTCAGTGTTGCTCTATACGTTGTTGGCAATGGGAGAAATGAATTGCATGGTCCTCACTTTTCTTCCTACTTACATCTGCTAACCAAGGGTGGAAAGAGGAGAAGCCCATCCATTAAGGTACTATGACCTCTTCTCCATGGTACAGGTGAGATGAACTTAAGAGGGAAAGATTTGCCTTCCATGCACATGGTGTTTCTCCTTGACTGACTTCTCCAGCAACATACAAACTAGAAATAAAATAACTTTGTCGTGATAATCTTTCTGTCCACTTTTCTGGACAGAGAGTCAGGCTGAACATACTGTCTTGTCCCATTTCATCAAGCTTCTCAATGATTAATTTCCTAAGTGCAGATTCTTTAGTTTGGGGAAAATCAAGTAAACATTTAGTTGAATTGTTTGCTACCCAGATTTAGTGTTTCCAGTTCAAAATTTAAAAACTAAATAAAATTAAAAACCAATAGATTGTTAAATTTACATGAAGTACATATAAAAGTGTGCACACAGACATACACGTGCACACATGTTACTAAGCTACCATATAATATTCATCTGAAGTGGAAAGAAAATTTGACTATAGATGAGTACAGTTCATAATACAAATATGCATCCCACAAATAACATAAGAATAATCATATAGCTAGAAACACGGCATATAAATATAATTCAAGCATAAATACATAAAAGATGAGTTTATATTAAAATAAAAAGTGAAAATCCCAACATTTATGTTTAAATTTGTATCTTACCATCATTTTATTGCTTGACACTAATTAAGAAAAAAAATCAAATGACTAGAGAATTTAACTTTGAAAATCAGAATTCTGTTCATAAACATGAAATTATAAAGCTTCTCATTAATTTTGATGATTTATTTAGTTAAAAAGCACATTATGAGATGAATAAAATTAAGAGATCTATAGCTCAGGGCTAGATTCTAGAAATTCTACCCTCTCAGTGCATTTTAAAAAATAATGATAAAGATGAATATCATGTATACATTTAAATCCTACTACAGAGCTAATTGCATAGGTTAGGAATAGAGCAGGGTGTATTTATCTTTTTACTATGATATTGAACTTATCGTTTCCCAACTTTGCTTGTCGACCCCAAGGTCTTTTCTAACACAAGAGGGCAAAACTAAATATAGTTGAGGACATTTATTTAAATGTACAGAATATTAGCCTCTTAATTTATTGGGCAATTTCATTCATGAATTCTTTAGAGACATAGCAAGCTTAAGAGATGGAGGTATGATAACAATTATTTTTTAGTATCTTCTTTGCAACCTTATCCAACTGAGTGGCAGTAATTTACCATGGGTTGTCTTAGATATAAAATATCCAATGATGCTCCCTGATTTCAAATTTTAATACAAAGCTTTAGTAATTAAAACAATATGATATTGGCATAGAAACAGACACATAGATCAATTGAACAGAATTGACCCGTGCATATATGATCAATTAATTTGCAATGAAGGAACCAAGAATATACAATGGGGAAAAGACATTTTCTTCAATAAATGCTATTAAACAAAACAAAACAAAAAAAAAAAAAACACTAAACAGCCACATGCAAAAGAATGAAACTGGACCTCTTTATTACACCCATACACAAAAATAAACTCAAAATCTAGTAAAGGCTTGAACATCAGAACTGAATCCATAAAGCTCCCAGGGAAAAACAAAAACAAAAACAAAAACAAAAACAAAAACAAAAACAAAAAATAGGCTATAAACTCTCTGACATAGGTCTTGGCAATGATTTTTTTAACGTGTCACCCAAAGCAAAAGCAACAAAAGCAAAAAATAAACATAGTGGTACTATATAAAACTAAAAAGTTTCTGCACAGCAAAGGAAACCATCAACAAAATGAAAGGCAACCTACTGAATGGAAAAAAATCTTTGCAAATCATATATCTGTTAAGGGGCTTATATACAAATTCAAAAAAGAATTCATACCACCCAACAGTAAAAAAATATAAGCAATTTGATTTAAAAATAAGCAGAGGATCTGAATAGACGTTTTTCCAAAGAAGACATACGGATGGCCAGCAGGTACATGAAAATGCTCAACATCATTAGTCATCAAGAAACGTAAATCAAAACCACAATGAGGTATGTATGACCTCACACCTATTAGAACGGCTATCATCAAAAAGATAAGAAAACAAGTGTTGGCAAGGATTTGGAGAAAAATGGACCCTTGTGCACCACAGGTGGGAATGTAAATTAGAAAACAGTATGGAGGCTTCTCAAAAACTTAAAATTGAACTACCATATGATCCAGCAATTCCACTTCTAGGTACTTACATGAAAAAAAAAAAAAAGCAAACATTAACTCAAAAGGATATATGTACCCCCATGTTCACTGTGGCATTATTTACAATGGACAAGATATGGAAACAACCTAAATGTCCCTCTGTGGATGAATGGATAAAGACATTGTAGTATATATATGCAATGGTATATTATTCAGCCATAAAAAAAAGAATGAAATCTTTCCATTTGTGACAACATGGATGGACCTCAAGGGCATTATGCTAAGTGAAATAAATCTGACAGAGAAGGACAAATACCATACGATCCCTCTTATGTGCAAAATCTAAAAATAAAATACAAGTTCATAGATACAAAGGTAGATTGGTGGTTGCCAGAGGCAGGGAACAGGAGATGAGAGAAAGAAAAGGGGCAAAAAATATGACATGCTCCTGTGTAACTCTTATAATTTCTTATTGATCAATGAAGCTATTGCTATTAGATAAATGTGTGGAGCAGTACAGTGTGGTTTGTTGAGATAACTATAACACAGAATGACACTGGCCTGTCAACATAGAGGAGTAAACAGAACTTCTAAACATATAGACCAATGTAACAGAAATGTTCAATAAGTAGATGCACAGTAGGATAAAAGCAATGGTAGCTAACAGCTCTTATTTACAACAAAGAAGTATATTATTTTGTTCTAGGTAAGAGTGCTTGATTATATTTAAAAACTTTATCACAGCTGGATGTTCCCATGATAAGGACAAGTGATAGTTATATAACAATTTTCACTCAAATATAAAAAATATGGTACAAGCCTTTTAAAAGAGATAAATATGTCATACAGCAGTAAATGCAGCCACCTATCAAGTAGAAACTAGGAGGCAATTCATAGAGGGTCTCAAGAATGTATCTATGTACGCAGGAAGTGAAATTCTACACTTAAGACAATAAATTGATAATCTGAGTTAGATGAGAAAATCATCTTTTGCAAAAAGTCACTCAAGTCTCCTTAGTTTATATAACTATAAATGTGTGAGCGCAAGTCAGAGAAACTAAGAAGTTTTGTTGCTTACCTTCATTAAATATAAGAATTTTTTAAAGGACTAATATATGTTTACATTAAAGGCAATCACAAATATCCTAAAATTGTTTTCCCTTGACCACTTAACAATCAAATGAACTGTCATCCCACTCAACATTCAAATTCAATTGATAGGAAAAATCTTCTCCATCTTTGCTTTATTTCTCTTTCTACATATCTAAATTGAGTCATTATTTTTCCATTTAGATATATATTAATACCTATAGTTTACCAGAGACTGTGGTAGAATCCTGAGGGTGGTGGGAACAAAGAGAAGATAAAAGTTTGAAGAAGACTTTTCTTAAATAGCTTCCAGTCTAGCAGGGGAATAAAACAAAACATACAACTAAAATACAGCATAATTAGTATTAAAATAGAGATATGTAAAAAGTGGTAGATGATAAGTGATTTTAATGAACAGGCACTTGCTAGTCTGTTGAGATGGTAAAAGAGAAGGTCTATGCAAGCAAAGGAAAAGACACATCAACACATATGAAAGACTGGCTAAGTCAATAAATTATACATAAGTTTGATATGATGTAACGTAGAGAGATGTTGAGGAATGTAGGAAATGTGGTTGAAAGAGGCATCTCAGGTCTAACTGTGAAAGATCATACATGTGCTGAGAAGAGTGTACATTCTGTAGGCAAAAAGAAGGCACAGAAGGTTTACACAATCAGTTGTGGGCTTTAGAAACATTTTGGATGACAGGGTGAACAATGAATACAAAAAGGGGAGGCTGGAACAGCAAGGTGTGTTAGGAGGCTGAGATGCTCATTTGCCTGAAAAGATTTGATTCTGATCTTAGAGAGCAGTAGTGAGAATGGAGGGGAAACAAATGAACTTGAGAGTTCTTCAAGACTAGAATGGACAGGAGATGGTTTATGGAGGAGGTAACGGAAAGGGAAACATCTAGCAATACTCTGATGTTTCACCTGGAGAATGGTGAATGATAATTCCATTAGAAATGGGAAGGATAGGGAAAATGTGTGTTTGAAACAAAAGAAAATTTTATTTTGGATATGTTGTATCTGAATTTCTTGTGTAGCTATATGGATACATCTGACTACATGAAGATGTTTGCTGACTTTTCTTCCCCATGATAGTCTGCTCCTTGTGTTTGGGTCTATTAGAATATTTTATGTCACATTGTCACATGCTAAAAAAGTCACATTCAAAAACCTACATGACATTCTCCAGTCTTAGAAACTTTCTAATTTCCACAGCTGCTACCACTGTATAATTGTATTTATCTTTCAAAATAATCAGTGGCAAAGACCATTTTAGGCACTAGACTCAGAACATGGAGACTAAACCCTCTGTCTGAAGTTGTTTGCTACCCCACAAAATTCTCTTTATAAATAAAAATCTGCAAGTCCTTCAAATGGTTTCTAGTAAAAAAATCTGAGTGTAAAATAAGCTTCTGTATTAGAAGTATAGTGATAATAATAATATAAAAAATCCTAGACCATTAGGGAAATCTTACTGTGATTCTCATTCATCACGAATCCTCTAAAAATGAAAATACTGCTAATATGGACATGAAATGTGTGGGTGAGAATTCATTTCAAAGCAATTGAGCCAAACAAATAAACTCTAATAATTCAGGACACATCCTGACTTCAGCTCCAATACAGTAAGCAACCACATGCGTCATGCTCAACTTCTGGAAGAAGTCAGCTTCAGAACGACACACTGAGTCACGAAGGTCCTCTACCTGGCTGGCACATTGCCTACAGTTTTTCAGCTCTGATCTTTTAATAATAAGACAGTCAATTCCCTTGGGCTGACATATCATTTCAGAGCCTCATATACTTCGTGCATTCAGAAAGGGAGGTCCTCTATATTTATAATTCTTTGCAGTGGTGGAGATGGAGAAAATTGATCAGGTTTACCCAACAACTGGTCAAACAGCTGTTCAACTTAGAGCTTGGCATTTAAACTCTTGACTCTGTAATGCAAAAGTGTACTGTACCTTAAGTGTATTCTTTTAGCCCTTGTGATAATTATTTCCTACCCACTAAAGTAACATGGATGACTTGAAGCCCAAGGTGTTACTTACTTGGTATATCTTCTTTATCCCCTTTACCAAAATGGCACCAAGGAGTTATTTATGCTTTAATTTCACTTGATTAAAAAAAATCTATTTTGGGTTAAAGTTTCATTTCATAAAATGCCTCCTTGCCTGGAAAACAATGCCATTAACTTAGACCAAAATCATTTAGCAACCTAAATACAAATTTTAGCAACCACATGTGCTTACATAAAGCTAGAAAACAATCATTTTTGTAAGATCAACACCACCAATCCTGTAGCTGAGTCACAGTGCTGAAACATCATGGGAGGACCTGAGTTTGGATCGGAGACCTAAAGATCTGGGGAAGTTAAGGGCCCCCCTACAACCACCCCATTCTTAGGAAAAGAAAGAGGAAGAAGAAACCTAGAAAACTTCTCCATCAAAATAACCCTGAAACACAAACTTCTCAAACACATGAAAAAAATCTAATGTTAGATTAAGTTAACCAAATTAATAACAGAATCATGTGCTTCTGTATGATAAAATGAATTTTATGGAAAAGCTTGACAGAAATTTTAAAATAAATATACTTAAGTGCTAAAAGAGATAAATGAGGGACTATCATAAGTTAAAAGTGATCAATACTAGAAGCAATGCCATGAATTAATCTTATAGACACAATATTGACCAAAAGAAATCACATATGAATACATAATGTATGATTCCAATGATATAAAGTGCAAAAAAATGCAAAACTAATCTATGGCTTAACACATTAGGAAAATGATTAACTTTTGAAAGGGATGCAGAGACAGAGGGGGGCTCAAAGGTACTTTTGGGAAACGTTGGGAATGTTCTATTTCATCATTTGGTTGCTATTTACATGGGTGTGTTCACTTTATGAAAAGTGTCTGTACTATAAAATGATGATAAATACACTTCAATTAAAATGTATGTACTTAAAATATGAACAATGAATGTATTTTTAGGCATTGAAAACACTTTGTTAAGCATTGCCAGGTGTGTTGAACGATGCATTATCATTTGAGTTTATTTCATAACTAACTGATAAAGTAAGAATTGCTAAGCTAAAAGTAAAAACTAAACCAAAACTAAAAGAAAAATAATTATATAGAATATTGAAATTATATACAAATATAAGGAAAAAATTAAAATATATCATACTTTCATTGGTATTCAAAATCAGTGCATAATGGTCTTATTAGCTGGCTTAAATCTTCTCCCCCATTTTCTTATTCAAAATATACCATTTTTTTCTTTTTTCTTTTTTTTCACTTATTTGTA
The DNA here is from genome assembly GCF_014898765.1 of Herpailurus yagouaroundi. Lineage (NCBI taxonomy): Eukaryota > Metazoa > Chordata > Mammalia > Carnivora > Felidae > Herpailurus > Herpailurus yagouaroundi. The sequence goes on from NW_024412441.1 coordinate 4,285,547, forward strand.
CCTTTGTCCATTTGCCATTTCCTCCAAAATATACTCGCTCAAGTTTTTAATCTTGATATATTCCTTCCTTGAAGACTAAGTTGGGATGGTTTCATGGGTATGTGCATATGTCCAAACTCATCAAATTGTATACGTTAAATATGTATGGATTTTTATTTATAAATTATACCTGAATAAAGCTGTTAAAGACTGAATTGGAATGCTACCTTCTCTGGGAACTCTTATTTCACTCACAGCCAGAGCTGGCTCATCATTCCAGCACCCCTCATCAGATATGTGAGATCATTAAAGCAGTTACACACTCCAGCTGAGAGAAAGATTGCTTGGGTTCATCTCTCACTCCTTCCTAATTTTGTTATAGAGAAGGTTCACTTAACCTCTCAATGTCTTTGTATTCTCGTCAGTAAAAGGGGAATAAGATATCACTTGAAATAGGTGAAGGGGATTAGGAGTACACCTATCATGGTGAGTACTGAGGAATGAATAGAAGTGTTGAATCACTATATTGTACACCTGAAACTAATGATAACACTTTGTGTTAACTATACTGGAATTAAAACTAAAAACAAGAAACAATCACTTTCTTCTTCAGACTATCTTAATGATTAAATAAATTAAAACACAAATGCATAGAACAGTATCAGGCAAACACTAATTGTTCATTAAATCCTAATCATTATTTTTGAATCAAAGTTTTTTTTGTGTTCTATAATTTGTCTACTGCCAAGTTCCCTAAGATTTCCAATTTTGTATTTACTATATCCTGTAGGCCTTGCACTCTGCAGAGCATCAGGCATATATGTGTTGCTTAATAACTGTTTTATGATATGAATTGAATATCTTAGCTAATTGTTAAATTATGGGCTTATAATAATAATTGTTATACACTGCATATTTTAGGGGACTTAAAATATAAACAAATATTCAACATAATTTTCACAATATGTCTATTGTGAAATAGAAATTGACTTATAATAATGACTGTTATACACTGCATATTTTAGGGGTTTTAAAATATTAACAAATATTCAAATAATATTCAACATAATTTTCACAATATTTCTAAAATATTAGTATTTCTAAATTCTTTAAATGTGATATCAAATAGTAAGTATTAATTTCTCCAGAGCTCTGCTAGCCATCTGTGGCACACTTATAGGTGTAAGTGTCAGAGAATGAACTCCTGTTTTACAAAATCTGACCAAAGGAGAGAAACTCCCAAACACCAACTAAAGAAGAATTCTAGAACAAGATACTACATGTCTGACTGACCATACTCTCATCCCAGTGTGCACCTTCCTTTAAGTTTCACTCATTTTGATTTTCTTCTTACCTGGCCATTGCATAGTTTCCCCTATATGATGTTTGCCCATGTTTATGCAAGAATGCTGTAAAAGTTCAGACTTATTCAAGATCACACAAGAGAACCCCATGAGAGCTTTCTGTAACAAAAGATGACGGTTCTGGGTGGTTAATTGTTACAATTTTTTTTTAAGAAGAGGAGATACTATCAGGCCTGGGGGGGGGGGGGAATTAGAATAATAGACTTTATACAAAATAGTAATCTTTCTTCCCTTTCTTGATTTTGTCCTCTTCTGATTCTTGGCTTCATTCTCCCATCTGTGTGTGCCAACCTTTCTTTACTTTAATCCACATGTCAGATAGTAATCATTCATAGTTTCTACTTACAACTCCTTCATTCACAATAGACTTGGGGGTTCTTGATTCAACTTTAAATTCCTCTAACAGTGTCAATTATTCATAAATAATAGTTAGGCTCTCAAAATGAGCCAATCAATTATGGCAAGGGAGGCAGTTATGCTAAAACAGTGTGGCTAGATTCACACACACACCCCACACACAGTATTGTTGGATTTTGATGGTAACAATGAAATGAAATGAAATGAAATGAAATGAAATGAAATGAAATGAAATGAAATGAAATGAAATGAAATGAAATGAAATGAAAGAATCTCAAGTATAGTGGGTTTTTTAGCGGTCACACCCGAAATCCATGTCAACTGGGAACCTTAGAACATGACCTTATTTGGAAATATGTTTTTTGCAGATATAATTATGGTAAAGATTAAGATAAGAAATCATACTGGATTAGGGTTAGACTAAAACCCAATGATAATGTCCTTCCTTATAAGAGACAGAAAAGACACACAGAAACACAGAGAAGGCGGCGATACAAAGATGGAGGCAGAGATTAGAGTGATGTGCCTACAAGCCAAGGAGCAGCAAGGATTCTGTGTCACCACCAGAAGCAAGGAGAGAGGCTTGGGGAAGTTTCTCCCTCAGAGGCTGCAAAGCAAGTTTTTAATGGCAGAAGTGCAACCGTTTGACAGACAAACGGTCCCTTATGACAAAGGGGACTAATCCTGACTCCTTGATTTTAGACTTCTCACTTCCTGAGCTATGAGAGAACAGATTTCTGTTGTCTTTTAAAGCCACCAAGTTGGTAGTAATTTATTATTGCAGCCCTAAGAAACTAACAGGCCAAGAAAGGAGGAAAGGAGTGAAGGCAACCAATTGAAAAGCTCCTTCTATCCACTCAGAGATTCACCTTCCATATATCTTCCTGTTAAACAACACATTTTGTGCATTATTTTAACCAGATAAGTTACTCACCTCAAAAGTCCAACTCATATTAATTTATAATTGTAAAAGAATCCTAAGCAAGTTAACACACAGTAATGCAATAATAGTCAACTATTATTGCTCACAAATGGCAAGAAAAGTAGAAGGTAGGTATTCTTTATTTCTATTCCTTCCCTGATTTAAATGCATGCCACTAAGTGGTAATGTTTCCTCACTTTAAGGGCAGAATTACTCAACAGTTCTCACTTAAGCATTCATCACCAGGCCTCAAGGTCCTTGCATCATTTGAGGTCGATTCAGTAAAAAGGTGACTAAAATGAACTGCTTGAGCTGGTCCTTAAATATTCCTGTAGTCATTGAATACCTTTGCAAATAGCTTTATAACGGCAAAATTGCCACATTATGATTGAATTTGTACTGAACAAATGAGGACACATTATCATCTCAGCCAATATTTGAGTTAGCTCAGGGAAATTTCAGCCAACTTGTATTTTACATGAGCTTAGCTGCAATTTAGTGCTGGAAATAAGATAAATTTTATTGTTTTTGTATTTATATAAAATTATGTATATATACATATATACACACACACACATACACACACATGATTTGAAAATAATCTTCATTTTATATAACTAGAATAAAAACTAAAATGGACAGATGCCAGCATTTTTTTTCTACAGTAGAAAATGCACTGACCTTTCATCCATGGTAATCAGGTCTCAAGTGTCCTGTGAAGAGAAAATAAAGCAGAAACATATCATTTATTTGAAGGTCACTTATCCTGCAAACTCAGCAATTTGGAGCATCGATGAGAACTTGGCAATAATCAAGAAAGGCTTATAAAAACAGATGTTTATATATCTTTTGATTTGACTTGATTTAACAAAATACTTGATTTCACTATTCACCAAAGAAGCACTTGATATTTAATTCAATATTTTGTGCTGTCATAATCATAATTTTATAAAGTCCACCTAGCTTGCTATGAATAAATTAAAATTAATCATAACTAGGGCACACTTGAGTTAACCACAGTGATGACAGAAGGAAGTTACAACAACAACCTGAGAGCAATGGAGGAAACAGGTGAAACTTTAAACTACAACAACAACAACAAACAAGCTCTCTAAAATTATAGCAAAAAAAGACTTCCTCATCAATTTTGCAAACTTCACAACTGCTCAAACCTCTCACGATGTCATTTGGAATACATATAAATGAAAGAACAAGTACTGCCAAACCAAAATTACCATAAGTAAAAAAAGAGAAAGAACATTTTCCATAGACTAGAAATGAAGCAATACATTTATGAAATATTCTGGGTTAGGTCAGGTAATCAAAGGGCTGATGGGGTAGGGCTGGTCAATGTAATAGAATCTATGATTTATTTTAAGGATGTTTATAAAGCAAGTATAAGGGAAAGCTATAACCTATAATAGAATTAATATATAATATAATATAATATAATATAATATAATATAATATAATATAAT
>NW_024412441.1:4289656-4310607 GCF_014898765.1 Herpailurus yagouaroundi
ATATAATATAATATAATATAATATAATATAATATAATATAATATAATATAATTTGAGGAGAAGAATGAGTTTTTGTTGACTAGGAACTGAAGCGGGATCTCTAGAATTATATAATGTATCTGATGAAATAACCCCAGAAATTAACCACAAGAAATCAAAGTCTAATTGCATATAAATCACGTAAAGCCTATCTTGGGAGTCTTGTAACATAACAAGCCAAGGCTCAGCATCTTTAAGACAATTATGTATTCCTTGGATGTGTAATAAAGGAATAGCTGCCTTAAGATGCCCTTGCAACCAAGAATTACAAAGTACTAGAGGAAAACTAAAATGATGAAAGAGTAACGCAAACTGAGCAAAATAAACAGTTATAACTCAGGACCCAGAAAAAAGTAGAACTTGAAAAGTAGAACCTGAAAAGAACTTTGAAATTATCAACTTTATATCTTCTACAGAGAAACAAAGTGAAAACAACCAAAAATAAACAAACAAATAAATAGTTATGCCACAGAAGCTGATGGCTATTAAACAAGAAATAATTTAATAGACTTACTACCTAGGTGTCTGGAGAGCCATGGGAAGTGAAATAGTGAACTTTAAAATCAGTAGAGACATCCTGGAGTATAGACCAAAGAAATGAAAAAATACAAAAAAAACCCTCAAAAAACAAAAAACAAAAAACAAAGTTAAAGTACATTGAGATTAGTAGGGTAATAATATAAATAAAGTTGAAACAACAACAGTTGGGAGATGGAACATTACAGAGGAAAGTAGAAATATGCTATAATTTTTGACTCCTCCCAAAGAAAGGCCTACTTAAAACGCTTGTTAGGGAAAAAAAAAAAAAAAAAAAAAAACCCACAACCGTGATGCCTTTATGAATAAAAATTTTTTAAAAATCCCCAAAGAAGAAGATGAGAAGGAAGAAGAAAAGGAGAAGAGGAGAAGGAGGAGGAAAATGAGAAAGAAAAATAAATATTAAGAATTAGACTGTAGGGGTGCTTGGGTGGCTCAGTGAGGTAAGCATCTGTCTCTTGATTTTGACTCAGGTCATGATCTCATGATTCCTGAGACCAAGCCCCAAATCAGGCTCCATGCTGACAGCACTCTCCTCCTTTCTCTGGCCCGCCCCCTGCTCACACACACTATCTCTCTCAAAAATAAATAAATACACTTAAAAAAAAGAATTAGACTGTAAACTTACAAACCTATGGAGAAAAAAAGTGGAAAAAAGAACAAAAACATTCAGAGACATTTTTTTAAATAAATTTTTATTTACTTATTTTTGAGAGAGAGAAAGAGAGAGAGAGAGAGAGAGAGAACAAGTGGGGAGGGGCAGGGAGAAAGGGGACAGAGGATCTGAAGTGAGCTTCATGCGGACAGCATAGACCCTGATGTGGGGCTCAAACCCATGAACCCATGAACCATGAGATCATGACCTGAGGCGAAGGCAGCCACTTAACTGACTGAGCCATCCAGATGCCCCTCAAAGACATGATTTTTTAAAAAAAGCAAAACAAAGCAAAACAAAAAAACACTTGATAAATATATAAAAAGAAGACAAAATCCCATACTAAGATGGCAGAAATAATTTAAAGTATGCTATTAATCAAAATATGTGTATTTGAATTAGAACTATTATTAGAAAGCATAAATTATAAATAGATTTTTTAAATGTAGCTGGAACCTTAGCTTGTAGCAAGCTATGTAGCTTGGAGCAGGGCAAGCTTAAAAGATAAAAAAAAGTTGAAACAAAAGAATGTAAACATATAATGATTTAAAAATGGTTCAATATGTTAAACGATCAGGGTTCTTGATGCTTGGTGAAGAACGTCCAAGCCATAGATGGCCTAGGTTTTAAAGACAGAGAAGTAAACTTGTATCTTAAGACACATTAGTTATTTTTGTTTTCTGCCACTTGATGCTAAATCTTCTTATAACCAGTACGTATTATGAGATATAAACGTGATTAATCTAGGAATAACATTTCAAAAGTGCCATGAAGATTAACCAAAATTCTCCCAGAATCTATTATCCATTTGGTTTTCTTGTATGTGTATGTGTGTGTGTGTATATGTAATTTGTAAAGGCAATATCAAAATCCATTAAGACTGAATACATCTATTATTATCATCAACTGCATACTTTGAGACATTTGATTATTAGTACGCTTGCCTTAGAAAAGATCATTTAACTTTTGGTATATAGAACAATGGCTCACCCAAAGATGCCCACCCCCTCAATCCCTGGAACCTGTGAAAATATTCTATGATGGAAGAGAATTAGGTTTGCAGATAGATTTAAGGGTGTAATCAGCTAATTTTAAGATAAAAATGTTATCCTAGACATTCTGGTTGTGACCAGGTAACACAATGGTCCTTAAAAGTGGAAGAGGGAGGCAGAAAAGAAAACTGGTAAAAAAGATATGATGGCAGAAACAGGGAGGATTGCCTTTAAAAAAAAATTTTTTTTTCAACGTTTTTATTTATTTCTTTTGGGACAGAGAGAGACAGAGCATGAACGGGGGAGGGGCAGAGAGAGAGGGAGACACAGAATCGGAAACAGGCTCCAGGCTCCGAGCCATCAGCCCAGAGCCTGACGCGGGGCTCGAACTCACGGACCCCGAGATCGTGACCTGGCTGAAGTCGGACGCTCAACCGACTGCGCCACCCAGGCGCCCCGAGGATTGCCTTTTAACATCAAGTCTATTTTTCCAGTTCTTTCCTCAGACCTTATAGTATCTCCCCTTTTTTAGTTTGTAATATATGATTATATTCTTTTTAAAAAAATTTTTAATGTTTATTCATTTTTGAGAGAGAGAGAGAGAGAGAGAGACTGAGCAAGAGCAGGGAGGGGCAGACCAAGAGGGAGACACAGAATCTGAAGCAAGGTCCAGGCTCTGAGCTGTCAGCACAGAGCCCAAAGTGGGACTCGAACTAATGAGATCATGACCTGAGCCAAATTTGATCACTTAACTGACTGAGACACCCATGCTTATATCTTACAACAAATCCTCCAAACCAACTTCTTTTGTTTTAGACAGCTCAAGTAGAGCCCTGTTATATGATTGTGAATAATTCTGTACTTTTACACTATCTAAAGAAAAAAATAAGAACATGAAAGTGTAAATCACTGAGAGAAAACATTTTGAAAAAATATGTCTGACAAACAACTTGAATCAAGAATATATAAAGTACTCTTACAACTTAACAATTAAAAAAATACATAAAAATGGTCAAAGAATTAAATAGACAATTCAAAAGAAGATCTATGAATAGCCAAGAAGCACATAAAGATGCATGATATCTTTAGTTATCAGGGAAATGCAAATTAAACCACAGTGTGATACCATCACACACCAAAAAGAAAAGCTAAATTTAAAATGACTGTCAATTCCATATGCTGGCAAAAATGTGCAGTAATTAGAACTTTGATACAATGGTGGCAAGAATATAAAAATAATAAGACCCCTGGACAAGATGTTTGGCAGTTTCTTGTCATCTTAAACATATACTTAAAATATAATCCCCAAATTCCACTCTCAAGACTAATGAAAAGTCTCAACAAAAGCAAACAAATTAACTTACATAGAAATGTCCAAAAGACATTATTCATACTAGCCCCAAACTGTATGTAACCTAAATATCCATCAACCAGAAAGTGGATATAAAAAATTGGGGTATATTCTTAAAACGGAGTACCACCAAAAAATAACAAGAGAAGAGCTAGTGATATTTGCCACAACATAGACAAATATCAAATTTATGTTGGATAAAAGCAGATAGACACAAAAGAGTGCATATTGTATGATTCCATATTTTATGAAGTTCTGGAACAGGGAAATACAATCTACCGTGAAAGAAATTCAGAACAATGGCAGCCTCAGGGGTAGGGCACTGTTTTTGTGGTAATAAAATGTTCTTTCCATCTTCATAAGGGTGTGGGTTACATGGGTGTTACTTGTCAAAACTCTGTGTATTTCACACGTAAAATTTGCAGATCACTATATATACGTATATACATTTCACTATATATATTCATATATATATGTATACATACATGTATGTATGTATGTATGTATGTATATAATCTTATCTCAAGAACAAAAATGACTAGAAGGAAGTAAACTCTGTTCTTATTTATACCTTCCAAAAGTTTCCTTCTCACAAAATGGGTATTTTAGTAATCATAAAAACTCTCCTACTTATGTACTAACCTTTGTAATACACCCAGGTAGGTGTGTGTGTGGGGGGGGGGGGGGCGGGTGTCGGTGTGTGGGGTGGGTGTGTGTTTTAAGAAACATGGTTGCTTAGAACATGTGTCCAACCAGGTAATAGTTGCTGTGTAACTGATGAATGTTTGAACACACAGGACTTATCATGTGATCAAAGCACTACTTGTCTTTTCACGTGATTCGGAGAGAAAATGTTGGGTGTTAGGTTGCTCTATAGCTGCTTCTCTTCAGTTAGAAAGAAGTCCCCCGTACCAGTATTTTTTAAATCTTCCTAGATGATTCTAATTGACAGCCAAGTTGGAAACCAGTGATTTTATTCACCACCTCTAAAATGAAGAAGATAAGCCCTTGAAGTGTATCATTTCGACAACAACACTAGACAGAAGGAGAGTAGCAACACAGTTAGTTTCAGAGAATTCCAAGGGAAATGAAGGAGGACTTGGTTGCCAAATCGTAATGGACATCCTATGGCCACTTTTTAAAATTTTAGTTGCTTAGTATAGATTCACACACATTATATACTGGAGATGCAAGTCTCTCACTTAGAGTCTTACCCCAAATACCTGTGAGCAAGGTTAAGATAGAGTAATTTGGCCATGGAAAAAGTCATATTCTCTAAGGGAGCGATATCAGAAAATTAGCTGATATTTTGATCATGCTCTATTTCCTATGTAATTATCCCATTTAAAAATTTTTAATTCAGATGAATGTTTGGAATTGTATCATTTAAAAGGTCAAATATAAATAACGCACATAAGTTGGGTAGACCACCATGACCTCACTTTGTTCTCTGCTTCCATGAGTTTGACTATTTTAGACTTCTCATAAAACAAGAATGATGCAGTATTTGTCCTCTTGTGTCTGACTTATTTCACTTAGCATAATGTCTTCAGGTCCATCTGTGTTGTCACAAATGGCAAGATTTCCTTCTTTTTTAAAGTCTGAATAAAATTCCATTGTATGTGTATACCACATTTTCTTTATCCATTCATCTGTCAATGGACATTTAGTTTGTTTCCATATCTTGGCTATTGAGAATAATGCTGCAATAAACATGGAAAGACAGATATCTCTTTGAGATCTTGATTTCGATTCTTTTGCATATATACCCAAAAGTGAGATTGTGAGATCAGATGGTAGTTCTATTTTTCATTTTTTGAGGATTCTTCATACTGTTTTCCATAGTGGCTGCCCCAATTTATATTCTCACCAACAATGTTTAAAAGTTCCCTTAACTCACATCCTCACCAATACTTCTTATCTCTTGTCTTTTTGATAAAAAACATCCTAACAGGTATGAGGTGATATCTTATTGTAGTTTTAATTTGCATTTCCCAATGACTAGTGGTGTTGAGCACCTTTTCATGTACCACGTGATCATTTTTATGTCTTTGGAGAAATGTCTATTCAGGTCCTTTGCCCATCTTTAAATGGATTAATTTTTTTTGCTTTGTTATTGAGTTGTAACATATAAGTTTTGGATATTAACCGACTATCAGCTATATGATTTTCAAATGTTTTCTCCCATTTCATAGGTTACGTTTTCGTTTTGCTTATTGTTTTCTTTGCTGTGTAGAGGCTTTTTAGTTGTTGGTCAAAGGGTAGAAACCATCAGTTATGTAAAACGATTAAGTTTTGGAGATCTATGGTGCAATATAGTGCCTAACGTTAACAATGCTATATTGTATAATTAAAATTTTTCTAAGAAGGTAGATTTTATGTCATTTCCCTTACCATACAACAAAAATAATTTTTAATTAGAAAAAAATTAAGGGGGAGAGGAGGAAACTTTGAGAGGTGATGGATATGTTCATGGCCTTGATTGTGGTGATGGTTTCATGAGTGTATATTTATCTCCAAATTATTTGAGTTGTAAACACTAACCATGTACAGTTTTGTATGGTAATCATACTTCAATATATATTTTTTTAATTGAGTTAGAAAGAACAAAATAAATTATTTGCAAAATAGGTTAGGAATATTACAGAAATAAAATTCTTTTTTTTTTTACATATAATCACTATAATTCTGGTTGCTATGAAATTGAGAAGTTCAGAGCTAGCTAGGGACAAATAATGGGAAATCATAATTTAAGATTTAGCACATTCAGAAAGCAATGAGTCTTACAAGGCAGTATTTTTCAAAGACTCTATATATGACATTTAGCTAAAATTATAATTTTGGGTAGGGGGAATCAGTTCACACAATTATCCATAATAACTGTTGAGGTTTTTATTGTTTGTTTTTGTTTTTTATTTTCATTTTTTACTTTGGCCATTTCAGGAATAGTGGATCCTAAAGTCAGTGCCCAAATTTTGAGGAAAAAGGATTTTTCAAAGTATATCCCTAGATATTTATTCATTACAAAGGAAGAACAGTATCCCTACAGTGAAGAAACCTGGCAGACACCGTCTTAATTAAGTGCTTATGATTAACATCACTAGTAATAGCCTATAGCAACATTATATACCCCAACGTTATTTACTGAGAAAGATTTCACATCATTTCTGTGGTATTCTTGCCAAAAAAATGTATAACCTCAATCCAACCATGAGAAAACATCAAAAAAAAAAAAAAAAAAAGAAAACATCAGACAATGCCAAATTTAGTAATAATCCCAAATTATCCCAAAAAATAATTAAGTAGTACTCATAAAAGTGTCATGAAAAACAAGGGAAGACTCAAGAACCATTACAGATTGGGGGATACTAAAAGGATACCACAACTAAATGCAATGCAGGAATTTGGATTAGATCCTAGCACAGAAAAATGACATTATGGGCTAAAACTACTAGTGAACCACTAATAAGGTCTGTAGTTTAGTTAGTAACATTGTATCAATGTTATTTTCCTCATTGTAACATTTGTACTTGGCTATGTAAGCTATTAATATTTGGAAAAGCTGGATAGAGTATACATGAATGTTATGTACATTTTTTTGCAAATTTTCTGTAAATCTAAAATTATTTCAAAATAATTTTAAAAAAGAGAGATAGTGGCAAACCAGGAGACTGACTCTTAACTATACAGAATAAACCAAGAATTACTGGAGGGGAGGTAGGTGGGGGGAGATGGGTTAATGTGTGATGGGTATTAAGGAGGGCACTTGCTGTGATGAGCACTGGGTGTTGTATGTTGGTGATGAACCATTTAATTCTACACCTGAAATGAATATTACAGTGTATGTTAACTAACTAGAATTTAAATACAAATTTGGAGAAAGGAAAAAAATAAATAAAACTCACCACAGAACCAACAATCTCTCCTCTGCATCCTCAAAGCATTTATACTACATCTTTTCTACCCAGCTCATATTTCATCATTTTCCTATTTCCCACATTAAAGCTATGTAGCATAGTAGAATAGAAGAATTTCAGTATTATTTTTCTTGGAAGCAGAAAGCCTTTACCTGTTGCTCTATAGCTGATTCTACTTTAGAGGGGCAAGCTCTTACTCAGGCTAATAAACATCTAAGAGTGGCACCTCCAAAACTTGCACATTTGCATAGTTCTCTAATTCCCCACCCCTTACCCTCCACCCAGGTAACCTCCTATCTACCTCCACATAAAAAAAGGAAGTGGCTGTGGAGTTGGTAGAATTTGTTATTCTCTGCAGAACAAAACCATCTTATGTTACTAGTCTAAAACTAAAGCTCTTAAAATGAAGCCTAAGTCTGGCTAGAAAGCTCCTGAAGTCAGATGTGTCCAACAGTTCAACAAACGACCAAGTAGACCCCGCATAAGATCATTCACGGTCCTTGAAAATGCATCCTATCTCTGCCAATACCTCTAAAGCAAAACCTACCCTACTTAGAGTTTTCCATAATTTCCCGAAGACCTACTCACAATGTGCTGAAAATTATCACAACCTTCTCTAAGTTTTGCAAATAAGATTTGTCCCTGCCACAGCAGGTTTCAAATATTGCTTTGAAATATCATCATTTATGAAATTATCTCCTCCGGATATCTAGAACACAAGTTTCTGGAGAACAGCCCCATGTCTTAATAATTTCTGTTTACTCATAATAACTAGTGTCATACCAGAGACTACATAAGTATTTGAGGAATCTTTACTTTGTTTTTCAGTTAAAGTTTTAATAAATTAGAATCCAAGTATTAGCTTAAAAATTCCATTCTAATTATAGGGCACCAAAGATAATTTTGCATCTGTTTTGAAAATATCTTTGAGATTTTTCTAAGTTTTAAGGGTTTTGAAAAGTAGTCCCCCACACGTTGAATGAGAACAGAAACTCTCTTCTGACATAGTTCATTGAACAAAACTAGAACACAGGTCAATTAATTCATTCTGTTCCATGAAGATAAAATATAAGGTCAAATATTTTCCCAATGAGAACAACCAAAAGAAAACTGTGGATGACACATCATACCCAAAAAATGGCCCACCTCTCTTCAGTATAGATTTGGTCCTCAGATTTGTTAATTCTGAAGGCCTTTGTGGTGATTTACAGGGCAGATTACATTTCTGTGAAAGGAAAATGATGTTTATAAATCCTGAAACCAAAGAAGGGTAGTCAGTAGTATCACCTTTGGGGTTATTACGTGGGAGGGAGGGAGACAGGAGGAAGGGGAAAGTACCAAAGCCAAGAGTGACTTCTCTGACAGACAGTCTTACCATCAAAAGTCTTGCAGTCAACAAGTGTTTTCTTATCAGTAACACATTGCATTAAAGATTAAACATGCATAGAATTTTTCTAGATTTCTATGGTGCTTTATACACACTATTCAAATACTAATGGTGCTAATGGCCCATTAGCCAGAAGAAAAAAGAATTCCAATACTAAAATGAGTAGTAAATAACACAGTTAAGACATCTTGAGATAAACTACTGAAGCTCTCTTGAGTACAGAAGCAATTTAAGAAAAAGCAAATTTGTTTTTAAAAATTAATTAAAAACTCAGTGAAATGCTCTGAAACTTTTGGCAACTTTGCAAAACAAATATTTACACAGCCCCAAGCCTTGATGCTATGAAAATGATGTTCAAGAGAAAATGATATGCAGTGTTTAGAAGGGAATTTCTCTGGTATAGGAATTCTAATTGTTGTATTGTTAAATGATTTTTAAACTCTTAAATAATTGTCATGTCCTTGGTGCTAGAAAGTTCCTAAAACTTTTTTGATACCTTTTATTTTCTTTTTAATTTACACATGCAATAAACTAAGTTTTACTAAGCTGGATTTGGAAGATTTCCAATTCCAAGCAGAGGGGATAGTCCAATTTTACTTACAAGCTGTGCTTCTTACATTTATTCTAATAAATTGATTTTAATTTTAGAACATTTTAAATGAAACCTTTAGTAGGTAGGCTTAAAACAAAAATTAAATTAATTTAACAAAAGATTTACTTTTTCAAAAGTTGCTATTTTTTCATTATTATACATAAAAACTTTACAACAATGAACTTTAAAATATCTCTAACTACATCATTGTCAATGTCATTGTCAGGTGCAAAACTAAACCTTTAAATCCAAGAGGAGGCTGGGAAGAAAAAGTAGATAAAATAGGGGCAAGCAGGATCAGTTTGGTAAATACATTATTTCTTGATCTTTATTTTACACTATTAAAACCACAGGTTTTGAGGGAAAGAGTGTGGTAGGTAATAGGTCAAAATGAAAATGTACTGACTATTAATGCAAGAAGTTATAAGCTAAAGTTATGTATCTTTTCATTTCTTTATGGCTATCTTTCCAAATTTGAAAAATATACATTAAATGACTTCTCATATCCTTTCTAAACATTTTTATATAGCTTTTGTTCTTTGTTGGCTTTGTTTTCTCTATCCTTACTATTACTTGTATTTTAATATTTGAAAAGTATTTAATGATTGAAAAGTAATGAAATTAATTTTAAAGTTAGTATTTTCTGGATAGTGACTTGAAGTGTTCAGAGGAAAGAATGTTTAAAAATTATCAACTACTGAACATATGGGAAGATGTTGCTTTTCCCTGAATGTCATGCCTCAAAGATAGTAACCAACCAGTTTCTCATTGAAAACTTAGGGGAGCAAGTATAACGAGCCTGCCACAGAAAGCTGTTTATTCTGTGATTTCAGATGGATTGTGGTACCTGAAATTATCGTCATTACTTATGCTTACAGTATAGGATGCTGAGGGTTACTTTAAAAATACTGTCAAAATAAAAAGTGTGCCAGACAGCATTAAACAGGTAAAGAAGACTTTATTCAGGTTACTGCAATAGGGGAGAGAGACTGAACTGAACTTCACTGAAACAAGAGGCAGAAAGGTTTTTAAGTGCTGGGTGAGCTAGTGGAAAGGTACTTGGAGGACCTTAGTGGGAGGGTTAATCAATGGCATGTGTCCAGCAAACTGAGTTATCATTGAGTTTGCAAATGTTTTTCTCCCTGATTATGTCATCTGTGTTTAATAATTGGTAGCCATGGAAGTCAGGCTCCCATATTCCCATCAAGACTGAGAAATAGGGGCACTATCTTCCCTGACGATTATATTTCAAAGGGATGGCTCCCAGTCTCCTGATAAAGACATTTTCTGGTTTATAAATCTGTTCAGAGGCTGAGAGAATATTTATATACATTTCAAAGTGGCAGACAAAAAACTTATAATTCTAAGTTTTCTGAAGTAAATGCACTATGGAAAGGGAAGTCAAGGGCCAATAATCAGGAAAATACCCATGTAAAGTTTAGCCAAGCTGAAGGAAATTGTAACACCATCTTAGTCAACACAAATAAAACCTCTGTGAGGGGATAAAATTAAGCATTATTACCTAGGAGGGTGCAAGCAAAAGATGATCTTTACTGCCAGCAACCATAAATCTCTCTCACCCAAATTTCTGCTCACTAGAGGAAGTTCACTGGATCTCAGGGCAAGACTAAAAAGAGTCTATGGGGTTACCTGCAGGCTGAGATGGACCTTTTGGCCTAGACTGGACTACTGAGCAGAGGCTGGCCTTATTGCCTTTCCTAACATGAGAACAAAGGCAGATTAGTAATAGAGCAAAGTGAAACACGGATTCAGGCACCAACTGGACTAAAGCAAAACTACTATAATTACCTTCCTGGCTGAAGAAAGCCTGGCAAAGTAGACTCTTTGTAGAGGCTCTCACCATACCTTGTGTCACTGGCCTTTTCTATGAGCCTTAAAGGAGGTCCAGAGTGAACACTGGATGGCATACAATGCAGTTAAAAGAGAACAACTGTGATGCTTAAATTTTTGTGCCAACTGGGCTGGGCCACAGCACCCAAATATTTGCTCACACGCTATTCTGGGCATTTTTATGATGGTGCTTAGATAAGGTTTACATTAAAATTGGTAGATTTCTAGTAAATCAGACTGCCTTTCATAACGTGGGTGGGCCTCATCCAATCAGTTGAAAGTCTGAATAGAACAAAAGCCTGATCTCCCCATCATCGAGAAGGAATTCTGCAGCTTGATGGCCTTTGGACTTGAACTGCAGCATCATCTCTTTCCTGGGTCTCCAGCCTGCTCCACCCTACATATTTTAGACTTGCCAGACTCCATAACTGTGTAACCTAATTTCCTAAAATAAATCCCCTAATGTATACTCCCTGTTGGTTCTGTTTCTCTGAATAATCCTGACTAATATAAGCAGTATCTGAAACAGCCTGAATGTTAAGGGCCCTGTTATTTGAAGTTGAGATAGGACATGACTGATTTTCATAAAATAACTGAAGAAGATTCTGTTGACATTAGAATAAAAATTTTGATTAGGGATCATTATGAATTGCTACAGAGTTGGTGAACAGAGAAAAGACATGTAGCTTCCTTTACTTTAGAAAGACCATTCCTCTATGGCATTATTTCATATTGTGCATTTTGCAGATGAATAATAAATGATTATGAATACCAAACATTTCATTGAGGTACCCCTATTGGTAGCCAAGTCCATTTCTCAACCCCAATATAATAGAGATTGGGGCCAGGTAATTCTTTGTTGTGGGTTCCTCTCCTGCACATTATAGGATGTTTATAATTCTAGTGGCTCTCCCCACTAGATGCTAGTAGCATTCCCCAAATTGTGATAATCAAACTGTCTTCAGATGTTGTCAAATCACCTTTGGTTGATAGCAATTGGCCTAGACAAAGCTGTAATCTTAGTTTTCTCAGGCTTCTGTAGAAAAATATCATAGGGTGAGTGGCATAAACAACAGAAATTATATTCTCATAGTTCTGGAAGCTTGAAGTCTGAGACCAAGGTGCCAGTGTAGTCAGTTTCTGGTTGTTCTCAAGAGACATAGGAAAGAGAGAGAGAAGGAAAGAGAGAGAGAAAGGTAAAAGTAGGGAGGAAGAGAGATGGGAGAGGGGGAACAGGGAAGAAGGAAAGAGAAAGGAAAAGAGAATTATTTGGTGTCTCTTCTAATAAGGGCAATAATCCCACCATGAAAGTCATCTTAATGGCATCATCTTAACCTACTTATCTCCCAAAGTCCCATCTCCAAATACAGTCACATTGAGTGTTATCTCCCCAAAGTTCTATCTCCAAATACAGTCACATTGAGTGTTAGAGCTTCAACATATAAATTTTGGTCCATAACAGCTCCCCTTTGAAAACTTGAAAGTATTTGGAATCCCATATTTCATGCCAAGTTTTTATTCAAATTCTTATTATGTCAATATATTTTTTCTAATATAAAAATAATGAGACTTCTTTGATAAAATATTCAGGAAAATGTAAAATTAAAAAAAGAAAAGAACCATGAGATTTATCCTGGGGCTCCCTTCACATAATTCCAAGAAGATGAGTCCCCAGTTCAAGAATTACAGGTATAAGTTGACTGAACTACAGATCAGGATCTTACTGTGCATTTTTTTTTTTTTTTACTATTATCACCTCCAGAATTAGTACTTATAGAAATGCGTTTTCGGGGCGCCTGGGTGGCGCAGTCGGTTAAGCGTCCGACTTCAGCCAGGTCACGATCTCGCGGTCTGTGAGTTCGAGCCCCGCGTCGGGCTCTGGGCTGATGGCTCAGAGCCTGGAGCCTGTTTCCGATTCTGTGTCTTCCTCTCTCTCTGCCCCTCCCCCGTTCATGCTCTGTCTCTCTCTATCCCAAAAATAAATAAACGTTGAAAAAAAAAATTAAAAAAAAAAAAAAAGAAATGCGTTTTCAAAAAAAAAAATAGACTAGATGTTTTCTAAAATTTCTTCCATTTCTGAAAAACCTGTGACTTTCTAAAAAAAAAAAAATGGTTGCAGAAACTTGGACTGATTGATTATTTAAAAAGGCCCTTATGGGTATATACTAGATGGTTTAAAGTACGCAAGAGGTTATTAAGTGAGAGTTTATTTTTTTCTGTACTTCTAGAGAGCAAAATTAGGACTAATGGTTCAGGTTACAGAGGGGTTAGGGATACAGATTTAAACTCAATATAAAAACTTTCTTGGGGCGCCTGGGTGGCGCAGTCGGTTAAGCGTCCGACTTCAGCCAGGTCACGCACGGTCCGTGAGTTCGAGCCCCGCGTCAGGCTCTGGGCTGATGGCTCAGAGCCTGGAGCCTGTTTCCGATTCTGTGTCTCCCTCTCTCTCTGCCCCTCCCCCGTTCATGCTCTGTCCCTCTCTGTCCCAAAAATAAATAAAAAACGTTGAAAAAAAAAATTAAAAAAAAAAAAAAAACTTTCTTACCCACAAAGCTGCTAAAGTGGAATAGGATGTTTGATGAGACAGTAAGTTCCAAGACATTTAAAGTACTTGAGCTGATAAATCATTTTAATATGTGATGTAAAGGGATATATGCATGAGAAAAAGATTAGATTACTTCTAAGGTCTCTCATTCAGCCTTAAAATGGTATGTTTTTAAATAGAGCCTTCTAAAAAATAATAATATGAAAATAAAATACTGGTTTGTTTGTTTTTTTCCTTTCTAAATTGCTGTACAAAAACAAACAAAAAGGAAATAGTAAGTGCCAAATATGGTGATTGTTTTCAACTAAACCAATCCCTTGGCAAAAGGAAGATTCTCTCTGTGGTGTACCAGAAGAGTCACATGTTGGAATCTTTCTTAGGTGACTTTAGTCTGAAAGTCCCAGTGGGGGGCTTTTGTACGCCCTGCCCCCAGCACTGAACACGTGCTTGTTTTATCCTATGGAGAAGAGAGCTGGAGTCAGAGTTATAGCACATAAGGTGACTCCAGAAACATCAAGTGGGACCTTACTATTTAAAAAAACAATCAGGGAAGTTTTATCAGCTTCATCTGATCTCTAGATAAGCAGCTCACATGCAAACTCCTTCACTTTTTTAGCCCTTCACCAATTCAATGGCACCATTTCTAAATGTCTACAAACTCAGAAGTAACCTCTAGTGAAGTTTTTGAATGTGAATGTTTTAGGACTAATTAATGATACCCAAGAATTCCTTGGGTGTTCTCACCTCAAGATCCATATGATAACAGTTTGAAAAATCTGGAAAGTTATCAATATCAAATGCAAGTGAAGCATCTTCTCTCTTTCCTAAAAGATACAGTCCTGTAACTGAAATGAAGTAGGGCTTTAGTTGAATTGGAGAGTCAAAGGCAAAGTCAGAATGCCTAGAAAAAAGACTCGCTCAGGGTAGTATCTTACAACAGGGCAGATTTATCTTAGTGTTTTCTATTCACCCTCCCATTTTCATTCAACAAATATCTACCAACTGTAGACTATATATAAAGCACTGTCCTCCCAGTATTCAGAACCTAATTCACCTGCCTCTCTCCTCTCCAAGGACGAGAACCTTATGATTGCCCTGAAACCCTGATGTTTAGGAAATTAGTCACATAAAAATAATTAAGATGGCTACTTGAAGGTTTGGAGGATTTTTTAAAAGATAACTTCCAAAAGAAACCAAAGGACCGAATATCCAAGAGCAAAATTTTAGTTTGTACCACTGGGAGACTTAGGTAGAGGGGGTATTAAAGTGTTCTTTCAGTGTCCTGCAAATGATACAACACACACTGCGGCTTAATCTATGTAAGCAGGGTTAGTACAATTCTTTCCAAAACTATTTCAAGAAAAAATATTTCAATCAAGTGTTAATTGAAAGAATGAATAAATGAATTTAAAAAAACAAACCAAAACATAACAGCCACTTCAACATAACTTTGTTGTTGTTGTTGTTTTAAGGCATCATTAAAACAAAACTGCCTCTGTCATCTCCTCAATCATGCCCAAAGCATTATGGGAGTGACTGCCTGGATGCTCTCCCAAGTTTTCTCTAAATTGAAGTGCAAGATTACTAGAGCTCCCCAAATATGGGGCATTTGTATGCAGGTAAAACTAAGAATCCTACAAGGAAATCCATAGAGAGGAAGAGTAACTTACTTTCAAGGGAATTCAGAATGCAATATTGTATTTTCTGGAGTACTTGCAGAGCAGATGGTGAAGGATAAATTTAAGTCTATAGAAAAAGCAAGTGCATCTATCAAGGGAAAGCAGCTACCAGCATGCAAAATATGTTGCCCTTTTATTTTTAGTGTGAACTATAATGTAGTTCCCTGAAATAGCAGTGCTGCTATCATAAATATCCTTGTAATTATGGGGTTTTCTCAGTGTGCAACCAGAAAAATTCTGCATGGATAGCTAGAAATAATCAAGGAATGCTTGCTGCGTTGAAGGTCCTTTGCCATTAAAAAGAAGAAAAGGAAGAAAAAGACAGAGAAGGAAATAAAGAAAAAAAGAAAAAGAAAAAAAACAAAACTAGCTAAACTCAAAGGGTACTAAGACCATGTATCACGGAAGAGGTGGTTTATATTCACATAAAATTTGAAAAAAATGAATGCATGAAGGTTGCAAGGCCTAAAAGGATGACAGACACATTAGCTAAAAGATTCCACTTTGAAATAGTAAAAGGCAGGCAGACATTTCCTTTATGCATCACTGACTGGGGATGAGAAGCATTTTCAGGCCCTTCAGTAATAATTTTTAGTATATACTTTCACTGAATCTCTCATTATTTTAAATGTCCTTGGTGGTTGTTACATGAAAACTTACTGAGAACTGAAGTGTAAATTATTACCATACTGAAATGAACTATGTCACTCATATTCACATTTATTAGTAGTATAGGTTGCAAGGATGATACCTACTTTAATATAGAATATAAATTCCATTTAAGTAGCATTTATTAGATTTTTAAGCAATCAATATCTTGAAATATATATCCTTATATAAATAATTTAAGTAATAGATTTACTAAATTCTATGCAGTTTCTACAAGTAGAAGATACAATCTTGACCTCAAACAGAATACAGTCTGGACTAAATTAGCTTTAACAAATTCTGGCATACCAAGAATATTGACATTCACAGTGGCAGAACAGTGCAGAGAACATTTTTTCTATGTGTTATTTTCCAATAGTGCAATCCATAGAGAGCTAGAATTCTTGGTATTCTAATCCTGAAAAGAAGCCTTTTCCAATTTACTAAGTAAAGAAATATGTGCCTTAAATATGTGCCTTAAAACCTATGTAGAAAAATTACTTAAAAATAAAGAATCATCATGAGTTATTCCATCAGAGCATTCATAATGTTCTTGTGCTTTTTACTGTTTAATATCTGCTATATGGTATATTAAAAAAGAATGTCCTTTACCATATTAAATAAAAGTCTTTAATATTAAACTGAAATGTCACAAATGACTCAACATTCAGTGCTTTATTCTAAAATAATTCCACACATTTTTTTTAAATTGAGAGAATGTCTATTTTTACTATAATCTTAGACATTCTATTTATTCATTCATTCATTCATTTTTAATGTTTACTCTTGAGAGAGACAGACAGAGTGCAAGCAGGGAAGGGGCAGAGAGAAAGGGAGACACAGAATCCAAAGCAGGCTCCAGGCTCTGAGCTGTCAGCACAGAGCCCAACTCGGGGCTCAAACTCACAAACCATAAAATCATGACCTGAGCCAAAGTCAGAAGCTTAACTGACTGAGCCACATTTTAAATAACCATCAAAATAAAAGAAGATTATCTGTGGTTTTCTCGGAGAGACAGGGGATGGGTGGCTACTGAGAAAATAAACACATAAATAAAGCTAAGGAGTAAATAAAAAGAGGGTACCTAATCCATAACTTTTAATCTAATAAGTCATCTTTAAAAAACTCAGTGTTCATTATGTTTCCTTAACGTCCCTCAGAAACTCATATCAACATATTACAACCCATACAGACACTTTCATTGTAGGGAAGGGGGAAGCTCTGCCTGAACTTTCTTTTTCTCCAAATGGCTGATTTATAAATAGCCGTGCCCTCAACAAATATTTGTTTTGTTCCACATGACGCCAATCAAATTCCCAACAATGGGAAAAAAGAGGTGACCAAGAGAGAAAAGTTCCTGGTGCTTATGGGGCTTGGATTCTATTGGGAAATTCAAGCAAGAAACAACTACATAAAGAACTTAATGTAATGTTAGATACTGATACAAGAAAACAGGGTAATACGTAGGGGGCGGGATGAAGCAGAAGTGGAGGGAGTTACACCCATGGCTAGGAAAGTTCTTCTAAGAAGATAACATTTAAGCACAGATCTGAATGAAGAGAAGCAAATATCTAGATAAAGAGCTTATCACGTAGAGGAAGTATCAGAAGAAAAGGCCTGAAGGTAAAGAGATCTTGTTTTCTAAACAGCTGAAAGGCTGGTGAGACTGGAGCTCTTTAAGCAACGACGGTGAAGGTGTTTATCAGACAGGCTGGAAGGGCCAGGGCTTGGTAGGGCATGCTGTGGCATGAGGTTTTACTTTAAGTTCCACAGACATTTATTACAGGGATTTATTTCAATACTGTGAAGAGAAGGATATTTAAGGGTATTTAATATGGCAGGTCAAATGGGCTTCTGTACCCTCTTTAATTATCGTGGGGAGTAAGGCTCTATGTTTATGATGGAATCACCTTTTTGTTCTATTTCCATAGAAACTGTTCTTGCTATACAGGTCATAGGAATTATTTTTCATCTAGTATTTGTCTACTTTTTCTTATGCAAACAGTCACATTCTCCTGTGTTTTTATTCTGTTGAAACATAACTTCTTTATATACTTTTGCCAACATCAATTAAATACCTTTTCTTTTTCCTCTAGGACTTAATTGAGGCTTCTCCACCTGGTGTTAGCAATATAGTTAATAGTATTCTCTCTTTTGAATTATTAAAGCCTCTAAAAATCATAACTAGTTTAAAAATAACATTTAGATGACATTACTCAATACTAGTCTCACCCCATATGCTACACTCCCCTCCTCCTTAAAAACCAAATGTCTAGAAACTGTTCAGTCCATAACAACAAACGTTCAACACAATCTTTTCCACATTAAAAAGAAAGAGGTTTTTTTCCCCCTTTTTCACAAAATGGAAACAGATCAGTCTGACATTATTCATTTGAGACATAGTGATCTTCTAGGCAGTGTTGAAAATTGGCTTTATTATTTTTCCACACTCTATTTTTGGAGGCTTTAAAGATAGGTTTGATAACCTCATGCTTATTCTTCACGCCTCAAAAATAGCCAAAGGCACCTTAGTTTTCAAACAGACAATTATCAGGTACTATGACAGAGGAATGATTAAGCCATTTTCCCTACCTCTAATGTCTCATATCTAACAATACAGTCTGAAATTCTGAAAATTCAAGGATTACAATACAGTATGATATCTATTCAGACATGGCACTCAATGATCACATATCAGAATTATATTTGAATCGAATTCTAATGCTAGGATGAACAACCTATGACCCATTAGTACCTTTTTGTGTAAATAAAGCTTTATTGGAACAGAGCTGTGCCCATTTATTTGTGTGTTGTGTGTAGCTTGCTTACTGCTACAAAGGTAGAACAGTTGGGACAGAAACTCTAGGGACCTAAAATAACCACTATCTGGCCTTTTAAGAAACGGTTCACCCAAGGATAAGTAGGACTTTGATTAATAAGGGAAGAGAAATAGGGATAAAGAACCAAGAGGGAACTCACATTTGCAAAATCTCAAAGAGATAGCTGGAACTTTTATGGACTATACATTATTCCATAAAATAGGAGTCAGGGTGAGGGTGAGCAGGTATTGTGAAACATGAAATTGGAGAAAGGAGCAAGCCACAAAAGATAAAAATATATTCTGTGCACCATGCAAAGATTCTAAAAGTGAAAGGTGTTTAAGTTCCCTTGCAGTCGTAGGTATGCTAATTTGATACTTCACAAATATTTAAATAAACTTTGACTTTATTATATAACCCTGACTAGTTATAATTTCTACTGTCCCACAATAAATATTATCCACTTTGATGATGTGGTTGCATCTACTTATATGTAAATAGAGAATACATTATTAATACATTTCTACTTCTCTTTCTCAGAAAAAATATATGTTTGGGAGTCTTATATCAAAAATATAATTTAATTGGAAATAGTTTTGTAGATAAGGAATGGCACATCCTGAAAATTAAGTTCAACCAAAAAAAAAAAACTGCTATATTTCACCTTAATAAATGGCTAAACAAATAAGAATTAAAGATGAAAAATTCATAGCAAATAACATGTTTAGAGTGCAATATAAGTTATAGCTCTTTATAAGGTGTTTAACATAGTATATAACGGAGTTGCCTACATTACATAACAAAACTTTAATACAAATACTATATATTTTATTTTTGATACATGTGATATTTCAGGCTGCAGCAGGACAAAATAAAAACAAGGGCCATCAGTGATCGCAATCACTGCCACATCACCTGAGCTCTCATTGGTATGCAGTCTATGGAGATCATTTGCCCTCCTTCTTTCAAAGAAGTAGTTGTTCCACTGCTATTTACTTCTCAATATAATTTTTATTCTTGAGCTGCCATGTCTAGGTCAAGCACTCTCTGTGATTGAGTTCCAGTTACTGCTCCTTCCACAGCCCAGGTGTAACTAATTTTTGTTCCATGTGATTTGTTCTCTGTCTCAAGGCTCTGAAACTCAAGTGCCTCCAGAGATCAGGCAAGGTGTACAAATGAATGAAGTAGGCTAGGAAACAGTGGAAATGGTGAGGACAAAGGAAAACTGGAGAGTTCAGAGGTTGCCCAAAGGCATTTGGTCTCAATTTAAAAACAAGTAGGGGTGCCTACTTGTGTGGCTCAGTTGGTTGAGCATCTGACTTTGGCTCAGGTCGTTATTTCATGCTCCATGAGTTTGGGTCCGTGAGTTTGAGCCCCGTGTCGGGCTCTAAGCAGACAGCTCAGAGCCTGGAGCCTGCTTTGGATTCTGTGTCTCCCTCTCTCTCTGCCCCTCCCCCACTTGCACGCTGTCTCTCTATCTCTCTCAAAAATAAATGAACTTAAAAAAAAAAAGTTGAAAACAAGTAGCGCGCTGGCCAAACAAAAGCACTCCTCTGGCCTGAACTCAAGCAGCTGAGGACTAGCTGGTTACTTCTGCACCTTAACCACTGAAGAAAGTTCCTTAAACGTGCTAAAATAGTTTTGAAACAAACATTACACAGGGGATAATTTAGAGCTATTTTCATTCCAATTCAAGAAATATAGGGATAAAGTCAATATTCACTTCTTATCTCCCTCCCTCTCGAAGTGGTGGGATATCAAAAAGAGGTCACAGCTTCTCCTCTTTCTGCTTCTAGTGACATTGTCTTGCACAGATTTGGCATACAGCCCCTTCTTCTCATGCTCACTCCCACTCATATCTTTCCTCTTTCTTTCTTCATTTACTCAGGTACCTTTCTCCAGATTCCACAAAACACTTATGTCTTTCCTATAGGAACTC
>NW_024412441.1:4311007-4364669 GCF_014898765.1 Herpailurus yagouaroundi
AGTGTTTATTTATTTTTGAGAGAAAGAGAGAAAGAGAGAGTAATCCAGGGATGGGCAGAGACAGAGTGGGACAGAGGATCTGAAGCAGGCTTGGCAGGAAAAAGTAGGCTCTGAGGCAGAGCCTGATGCAGGGCTTGAACTACGAACTGAACTGCAAGACCATGACCTGAGCTGAAGTCAGAGACTTAACCAACTGAGCCACCCAGGCGCCCCGAACTCAGATACATTTTAAAAATGAAAACACCTAGATGGTTATCTAATTTATATTGCTAGAAACAACAATTCTTATAGTGGCTGTTAGAAATTAATTAATCTTTGGGGCGCCTGGGTGGCTCAGTCGGTTAAGTGTCTGACTTCGGCTCAGGTCATGATCTCACTGTTCATGGGTTCGAGCCCCTCGTCGGGCTCTGCGCTGACAGCTGGGAGCCTGGAGACTGCTTCGGATTCTATGTCTCCCTCTCTCTCTGCCCCTCCACCACTCATGCTCTGTCTCTCTCTCTCTCAAAAATAAATAAATATTAAAAAATTTAAAAAAAGAAATTAATTATCCTTCTATTCAAAAGTGAGAAGAAAAAGGAATTCTATCTCGAACTTTTTTTTAAAGAAATATATGCATGAATGTAACTGAAACATTTGCAGGTGTTGAAAGGTAAAGCATGATGAACATGGTACATGGAAGGTAACTTTTAAAAAAATTCTACAAGTCATTTTGCTTTAACTTTTTTTTTTTAATTAAGGGAAATTCTGATTATATACTTGAATGTAGGTATTTTTTAAGTGCTAAATTCCTAAAAGGAAGTTAATGATATAATTTACTTTTTTCTCCTCCTCTTGTTTTATTATTGTAAACCATTTCAAACTACAGAATATCAATAAGATAAATAGGTGCTCATTTTCATTCCTCAGAATTCACATATAGTTTTCACAAGAGACATCTAAACCCTCTTCAACCAAAACACAACAAAGGAAGATAATGTCTATTTATAAGAGTCATGTTTAGGAATATAACATACCAATGGCACAGAAGAGGGGTATCAATTTCTGCATGTCCTTATGTTTCTTTTAGTATCTATTTTCTTCCAAGATACCTACAGTGCTAACCCATATTGAATCTATAATGTCAAGTTATATTATTTTCCTTCAATCAATCTTCAGTATTCCTATTTCATTTTTTATCTAAAATCTTTAATAAATGTAGGACTTCAGAAGGCGGCACATTTTTTTCTACCATATGTATACACAATTTTTGTTCTGATCAGTATAATTTGTCTCATAGAACTTCCAATTGTTAGTCTTAGTTCTGCCCTCTGGCTAATAAATTCAATTACCTTATTGAAGAGAGATACAATTTCTACCTCCACCTTCCAAGGCTTCTCTTGACTCTACTTTCATAGAAATCCTTCTAATGCCCAACAGATGACATGGTATTCCACAGTACTTAGACTCTTCAGGAACTTGGTAATCTCTGATCATCTTCCACAAAGTATGTTACTACGAACAAAACACAGTATTTCAGTAGTGTTCTACCTACCTCGAAGTACAATTGGACTATTATCCTTTTACTCTAGAAATAGTGCTTCTACTTTGATATCATGAAAAGATTCAGAAGTCATCTTCAGAAGTCAATAGGCTCTCTCATGATATATCCAAATTTTACTGGATGGGAAACTACAATCATGGTGAACATCCCTGATACAGACAATTTTCTCAGATGGGGTACTTACATTCATATATAATATTAAGAAGGCTCACACAGTTTTAAATATACATAAAACAGTATTAATTAGTATAGTTATATAATTACTAATAAAACAATGACTATTTCAGTATGGGCCTTGCTTGTAATTTGAGGGGTTAAGTGTCATATAGAATCTAGTGTGTTAAATCTCTAGTCTTCCATTAGTTGAATCAAAACTGAGAAGCTACAAGAAGTAAAATTCTGCATTAAGCTTCGGACCTAATATTTGCTTTTATCAACTTACTTTTGAGATAATTTTCTCTTCACATTTGAAAATGTGGATTTTCATCTTACTATATGAATACCAGCAAGATATATTATAGATGGATATCATTTTTTTATAGCAAAGCATGTTGATACAGTGTTTCTAATGTTACAATCAAGGATCTAGGGTTTCTAACACATTTGTTCTCAAACTATATATATATATATATATATATATATATATATATATATATACACACACACACATATATATACACACACATATATATATATTTTTTTTGCTAAAAAATCATGTCTAGAAGTGTAAACAAATAAAACTGACAGAAGCAAACCTGATCTAGTAAAATGGCATGATGATTACCATCCCTCTCTTTTACTATGGGTGCTCATCATTGAGGGACCTGTATAGAATCCCTTTGGCTCTTCAAGGCACAATTTTAAAACCACTGGATTAAGGCAGTTGAGAGAGAAAACTGATGCAGCATCAACCTTTTGGAGACTCAAAAATGAGAATGAAAGTCAAAGAGTGAAAAATTTAATGACCCGGAAGAGACTTTTACCTATATGCTTCTTAAACCATGACATACACTCCCACCTTATATACACACAAACTTTTCTGTGTCTTCTCTTAACACACTTCCCAGGAATTTTTCAAATTATACTTCAAACATAGGGTTTTTTTTTTCTGTTGTAGGTAAATGATTTTGTGTATGTTTTAGCAATTCTAATTTTCACTTAGCTTCAATAGAAAATATTCCATTCAGCTTCACTAAAAGTTTCCAAAATATATTTCCTTCTCACATTTCATCTGTGGTTTCTATTGAGGGAAGAGTTGATCCAAACTGGGAGATTTCCAACTAGACCATTACTTAAATAGCATCAACATGGAGCTATATCTTCCTTTCCCTTTCATTCTCCAGCCTGAGATATCTTGATAGTCTTTTGAGATTTGCACTTGCAAACCCACTGAAGGAGGCCACTCAGTAAAGCCTGCGAACTCTGATGACCCTCACCTTTTTTCCTTACTGACAAATAAGGATTTAAGTGATACTCTTGATGGTCAGATAGCTGGTAAGTCAGAATCCATTGGTAAAAGTTCAGTGGTCATGGTGTTGTATTCTATTTCAAAAGATAACTAGAACTCACAAGGCTGGATTGGAGTCAATCACATGGAAAAGCTCTGTTTTCCCATCTTCCCTACAGACATTCCACTACTCCAGTAGCTCTGCTACTGAGGGAACTGGAAAGGGAGGAGGCTGGAACTGAAAGATCCCCATGAAAATATGGAAATGACTAGTAGAGTTATCAAATATTTGTCTGGATTCCTTCAGCCTACTGAGATCACCCTGCTCCATAATATTTAAACTAAAATTCCTTACTAACTGCACACACTCTACATACTCATATATATATATATATATACACACACACACACACACACACACACACACACACACACACACAAACCAAAATATGTGGAGACTCTCTGGTTGATTTTGTCCTACTGAATTGTGTGTGTGTGTGTGTGTGTGTGTGTGTGTGTGTGTGTGGTCTGACCTCTTTGTTCTGCACCCTGAATGAACCTACTTATAGACTATTAATAGACTATTACTTTCTCTTGACCTTGTATCTCCCCCAAACACCAGTTATTCTGTGAAGAGTAAAGGCAAGTGGAATTGGTAGAGAAGGCAAGGAGGGGAAAGGAGTGGCAGTGAGTAGAGAGCTATAGCCAGGAAAAAGTTGAAATTATGTCAAGGGAGTATATTCACATACTCACCATCAGAAACTTCTCACTTTGCCTCTTGCCTCATTTTTGAGTCTCCCAAAGCATTGTTGCTTCATGGTTTCCCCTCTCTTAATGCCTTATGTGGTTTCCCCACCAACCAGTTTCCAGTTTTCTTTATCATGATAGTGTCTCATACATCTTTCTCTTCATCTATCCGTGAATTCTAAAATGTTCTCTTACTTCATTACACAGAACAATAAATTATTTTGGTCCTATTCCTGACCCTTTACAGGCAAGACCTGAAGGACATATTTCATCAAGAAACTGTCTCATTGTAGGGTTTTATTTAGCAGCATGTGGTAATCTACTTAAGGATTTTTGTCCACAGGTTTTAGATTAATAAGTATTTTTTCCTAGATATACTCCAAACCTCAGTTTATATGCATATATTCAGTTCTGTGCAATTTTATCACATGTGTAGATTTGGGTGAACACCACCACATTCAAGATACAAATAGTTCTAATATACAGGTTCCTCTCTGCTACCATTTTATAGTCAGAACTCCCAAATTGGCAACCAGTCATCTGTTCTCTGTGTCTGTAACTATTTTTATTTCACTAATGCTATATATGTGTTTTCATACAGTATATAACCTTTTGAGATTGGCATTTTCACTTAGCATAATTCGTGGAAATATATCCAAATTGTCAAATTTATCAAAAATTAGTTCTTTTTCATTGAAGAGTAGTATTTTCATGATATGGATGTGCCACAACTTGTTTAACCATTTTCCTGTTGAACATTTGGGTATCTTCTAATTATTTGCTATTATGAATGAAAATGGGATTTATAAAAATGAAAAATATAATAATCAAAATAAAAACTCAACTGTGGACTTCATAGTAGATTAGAGATAGCAGAAGATAGAATGAGTGAACTGGAAAACTGATAAATAAAATTTAATCAATTTGAATAAAATATGAAAAAAGGAAAAAAAAAGAACAGAGTCTCAAGGACCTGTGGGATAACAGAAGAGCTAATATTAATATTTTGATTTCTTTTTAACATTAGGATGCATGAAGATTCTACTTTCACCACTCTTATTCAACATAGTACTGGGAATTCTAGCCACTGCAATTAGGCAAAAAGAAACAAAATTTACAGTGGCCACCTTATAGAAGCAGCCTAAGTGCCCATCAACAGATAAATGGATAAAGAATATAGGGTGTATATATACAATGGAATATTATTTGGCCATAAAAAAGGATGAAATCTTGCCATTTGCAACAACATGAATGGAGTTAGAGAGTATAATGCTAAGTGAAATAAGTCAGTAAGAGAAAGACAAATACTATATGATTTCATTCATACGTAGAATTTAAGAAACAAAACAAATATGCAAAGGAAAAAAACAGAGAAAGAGACAAACCAAAAAATAGACTCTTAACTATAAAGAACAAACTGATGGCTAACAGAGAGGAGTTGGGTGGGGCAAAATAGGCGATGGGGATTAAGAGTATATTTATCATGATGAGCACTGAGTAATGTATAGAATTGTTGAATCACTATACTGTATACCTGTAACTAATATAACACTGTACCTTAACTCTACTGGAATTAAAATTACATGCACACACACACGCACACACACACACACACACACCTGATTGTAGACAGGGGGACACTGGGGGCTGGAAGTAGGCAACTAGGATAAGTGATGAGAGGAAGGCAGAGAACAGAGAGGATGAGAGGACAATAAAACCTCAGTACTCAAAATTAAACAGACACCAAGATTCCACAATAATTTACAAAATAAGTGAATAAATAAATAAAATCCAAAAGACAAGAAAGCCAACAAAATCAACAATCTGAATTTAAATTTACTCCAAATTAAAATCATTTTGGGAGATAGTATGTTTACATTGAAGAAATAATCTTGAATTAAAACAAGAAAAGGTAATAAAAATAAGATAATCATCAGACACAGTTGGAGAATGAATAAGTAGGAAGATAATATTTAGTAAATCATTCAGAATGAAGACAATAAATAAGGGCAGGAAGATGGAAGAGTAGTGAGACATGCTAATGAGAGTGACAGGTGGTCAAAATAAATGCACAAAAAAGAAAAAAGAAAAGAGAACAGTATTTGAGCAATAGTGTGAGTTCTCAAATTAATATAAATACTAAAATCAGTGAAAATTCAAGAAAGTAAATTGCATAAAAACTTCATTTATAAGAATGAATATAAGCATTTTAAAGTAAACGACTAGTAAACTGAATTTGGCAATATAAAAAAAAATATCACACTGCAAATGCAAGGAGTACTCAACATCAGAAAATTCATTATTATAATTGACAATTATTATTGGGTAATTCACAGAAATGGAAACCTGAATGAAAAATAAACATCTGAAATGGTGCTCAAGTTCATGAGTAATCAGGGCAATGCAAATTTAAAGAAATAGTAACATTTTAAGCCATTAGATTGTCCAAAATTAAATTACACTTAAGTGTTGAAACAATGGAGAGAAATGGGGACTCATAGAGTTTTAGTGGGAAATGAAAACCTTAGAATGTTGAAAGGTAAACAGAAGTTAGGGAAAGAAAACATATTGCCTGATGCAATCAAGTTACTCAAAGTTTGTGAACTTCAAACATAGTATAATATATTGCATGTAGATGCCTTATATTGTACTAGTATGAAAACTTACATGGGAAGCAAAAAAAATGGAATTACAGTTGGGGTTTAAACTGTATTTATAATGATTTATTTATTTAAAAATGATGAAAAGCACATGTGGCAAATATTAAGATTTGATAATGCTCAGTGCTCCTTACATTGTCACCTGTATTTCTCAGTATGGTTGAAGTTTTTCATTTTTTTTAAGGTTAGGCATGTAAGTTGAGACAAAAATCAGATTTTAATGAAAAATGAATAACATAAAATGTAAAATCAAATAAAGATAGGAGTATCAGTTATTGCCAATTTAGAGTAGCCCCATTCCTCACTTCCACCCTTTAACAGCGAATTTCTTTCTTCTTTTTTTTTTTTTTTTTTTTAATTTTAATTTTAATTCAGGGGCACTTAGGTGGCTCAGTCATTTGAGCATCCAATTTCGGCTCAGGTCATGATCTCCAAGTTAATGAGTTCAAGCCCCACATCAAGCTCACTGCTGTCAGTGCAGAGCTCACTTTGTATCCTCTGTCCCCTCTTGTGCTATCCACCTGTGCTATCTCAAAAATAAACATACATTTAAAAAACATTTTAATTCCAGGGGTGCCCGAATGACTCAGTCGGTTAAGCATCTGACTTTGGTGAAGGTCATGATCTCATGGTTTGTGAGCTCAAGCCCCATGTCAGGCCACATCCTGACAGCTCAGAGCCTGGAACCTGCTTTGGATTCAGTGTCTTCCTCTCTCTCTGCCCCTCCCCTGTTCATGCTCTGTCTCTCTCTCTCTCTCTCTCTCAAAAATAAATAAACATTAAATTTTTTAATACCAATATAACATACTGTGTTATATTCATTTCAGATGCACAATATAGCTGATTGAAGAATTCTATACATTACTTAGTGCTCATGTTAAGTGTACTGTTTAATCCTGATCACCTATTTTACCCATCACTCAACCGAACTCCCCTTTGGTAGCAATCAGTTTGTTCTCTGTTTCTGTTTGTCTCTCTCATTCTCTCTTTCCTTTGCTTGTTTGTTTTGTTTCTTAAATTATACATATGAGTGAAATCAGTGATATTTGTCTTTCTCTGACTGACTTATTTCACTTAAGCTCTCTAACTCCATCCACATTGTTACAAATGGCAAGATTGCATCCCTTTTTATGGCTGAATAATATTCCACTGTGCATACATACCACTTCTTTAGTCATTCATTATTCAATGCACACAGGATACTTCAAAAAATTATTATTGTAAAAAAATGCTGCAATAAACATAGGATGCATATATCTTTTTGAATTAGTGTTCTCTTATTTGGTGGGTAAATACCTCACAGTGGAATTATTGGATCATATAATAATTCTATTTTTCGTTCTTTGAGGAAACTCCATACTGTGTTCCAGAGTGGCTGCACCAGTTTGTATTTCCACAACAGAGTTCCTTTTTTCTACAAATCCTTGCCAACACTGTTGTCTCTCATGTTTTTGATTTTGGTCATTCAGACAGGAGTGAGGAGGTATCTCATTGCGGTTTTGTTTTGTATTTCCCTGATGATTAGTGATGTTGAGCATCTTTTCATGTGTCTATTGTCCATATGTATGTTTAGTTTGGGAAAATGTATGTTCATGTCTCCTGCCCATTTGTTAATTGGGTTATTTGTTTTTGGTGTTGAATTGTGTAAGTTCTTTATATATTTTGGATACTAACTCTTTACCTAACATGTCATTTGCAAATAACTTCTCCCATTCAGTAGGTTATCTTTTAAGTTTTGTAGCTTGTTTTTTGCTGTCCAAAAGTATTTTATTTTTATGTGGTCCCAATAGTTTATTTTTACTTTTGTTTCTCTTTTCTCAGGAGACATATATAGAAAGATGTTCCTATGGCTGATGTCAGATGAATTACTGCCTGCGCTCTCTGCTAGGATTTTTATGGTCTTAGGTCTTATATTTAGGTCCTTAATCCATTTTGCACTTATTTTTGTATATAGTGTAAGAAAGTGGTCCAGTTTTATTCTTTTGCAGGTAGCTGTTCAGTTTTTCCAATACCATTTGTTGAAGAGACTGTCTTGTTCCCATTGCACATTCTTGCCTATGTCGAAGATTAACTGACCATATATTCATGGATTTATTTCTGGGTCCTCTATTCTATTCCATCGATCTATGTGTCTATTTTGTTGCCAGTACCACACTGTTTTGATCACTACAACTTTATAGTATATTTTGAAATCTGGGATTATAATGCTTCCAGTTTTGTTCTTCTTTTTCAAGAGTGCTTTGGCTATTCAGGATCTTTTGTGGCTCCATTCAAATTTTAGGATTATTTGTTCTAGTTCTGTGAAAAATGCTGTTGGCATTTTGATAGGGATCACATTTAATCTGTAGGTTGTTCTGGGTGTTTCAGACATTTTAACAATATTTCTTCTTCCAGTCCATGAGCATGAAATATCTTTCCATTTGTTTGTGTCATCTTCAGTTTTTTCATCAATGTTTTATAGTTTTCAGAGTACAGGTCTTTCACCTCGTGGGTTAAGTTTATTACTAGGCTTTTGTTTTGGTTTTGGTGCAATTGAAAATGGGATTGTTTGAATTTCTCTTTCTGTTACTTCATTTTTAGTGTATAGAAATGTGATAGATTTCTGTACATTGATTTTGTTTCTGCAACCTTACTGAATTTATTTATTAGTTCTAGTTTTTGGTGGAGTCTTTAGAGTTTTCTACTTATAGTATTATATGATCTGTGAATAATGAAAATTTTACTTCTTCCTTACCAATTTGGATGCTTTTTATTTCTTTTTCTTATTTGCTTGCTGTGAGTAGGACTCCCAATACTATATTGAATAAAAGTGGTGAGAGTGGACATCCTTGCCTTGTTCCTTATCCTAGCTCTTAGTTTTTCACCATTGAATATATTAGCTGTGGGTTTTTCATATATGGACTTTAATATGTTAAACTAATGTTCCCTCTAAACCTACTTTATTGAGAGTTTTTATCATGAATGGATTTTATAGTGTGCCAAATGCTTTTTCTGCATCTATTGAAATGATCATATGTTTTCACCCTTTCTCTTATTGATATATGATGTATCACATTGACTTACTTGTGATTATTGAACCACCTTTGCATCCCACGAATAAATCCTACTTGATTGTGGTGAGTAATTTTTTTAATGTATTGTTGGATTAAATTTGGAAATATTTTGTTGAGGAGTGTTACATCTATGTTCATCAGAGATACTGGCCTCTTTTGTTTTATAATGTCTTTATCTGGTTTTGGTATGAGGGTAAAACAGGCATCAGAATTAATTTGGAAGCTTTTCTTTTTTTTGGAATAGTTTGAGAAGAACAGGAATTAACTTTTTAAATCTTTGATAGAATTCACCTGTGAAGGCATTTGGTCCTGGATTTCTGTTTGTTGGGAGTTTTTTTTAACTACTGATTGTATTTCATTGCTGATAATCTGTCTGTTCAAATTTCTATTTCTTCCTGATTCAGATTTGGAAGGTTATATGTTTCCAGGAATTTATCCATTTCTTCTAGGTTTTCCAATTTTGGGGCATATAATTTTTCATAATATTCCCTTTCTCTTATAATCCTTTGTATTTCTGTGGTGTTGGTTGTTATTTCTTCCCTCTAATTTCTGATTTTGTTTGAGTGCTCTCTCGCTCTCTCTCTCTTTCTGTCTCTATCTTTAGATATGTCTGGCTAAATGTTCAACAATTTTGTTGATCTTTTCAAACAACCAGCTCCCGGTTTCATTGATCTGTTCTATTGTTTGTTGTTGCTGTTGTTGTTTCTATTTCATTTATTTCTGCTTTAATCTTTATTATTTTCTTTCTTCTACTGTTTTGGGGTATCATTTGTTCTTTTTCTACCTCCTTTAGATGTAAGGTTAGGTTATTTATTTAAGATTTTTCTTGCTTTTGAGGTAGGTCCGTATTGCTATAAACTTCCCTCTGAACAGATTTTGCTTCATCCTTAGGTTACTGGACCATTGTGTTTTCAATTTCATTTGTCTCCATGTATTTTTTAAAATTTCCCCTTTGATTTTTTTGGTTGACTCCTTCATCTTTTTGTAGCATGTTATTTAACCTCCATGTATCTGTGTTCTTTCCAGATTTTTTCTTGTGGCTGATTTCTAGTTTCATAGTATTGTCATCAGAAAAGATGTACGGTATGACTTAAAATATTTCAAATCTGTTGAGACTTGTGACCTAATGTGTGGATCTATTCTGGATAATATTCCATCTACACTTGAAAAGAATCTGTGTTCTCATTTTAGGATGGGATGTCCCGAATAAATCGGTTAGATCCATCTGGTCCAATGTGTCATTCATAGCCACTGTTTGCTTGTTGATTTTCTGATTTGATGATCTACTCATTGATGTAAGTGGAGTGTTAAAGTTCCCTGCAATCAGTGTTTTATTATCAATTACTTCCTTTATTCAAAGTAATTATTGACAGGTATGTACTTATTGCCATTTTCTTGTTTTATGGTTGTTTTTGTAGTTCTTCTCTGTTCCCTTCTTCTCTTGCTCTCTCCTATCATGGTTTGCTAGCTTTCTTTAGTGAGATACTTGGATTCCTTTCTCTTTATTTACTTATTTATTTTTTGGCATATCTATGACAAGTTTGTACTTGTGATCACCATTAGTTTGGATATCACATCTACTTCATATAGAAGTCTATATAAGTTGGTGGTCACTTAAGTTTGAACTTATTCTGAAAACACAAAATTTTTACTCCTCCCTCACCCATGTTTTAGGTTTATGGTATCACACTTAACATCATTTTATTTTGTAAATCTCTTGATTGACTTTTACAGATATACTTAATTTTATTTTGTGTTTCCTACTTTTCTTACTCCTACTTACATTCTTTTCTTCCACTCAAAGAGTCCCCATTAACATTTCTTGTAGATCTATTAGTGGTGATGAATTCCTTTAACTTTTGTTTGGGAAAATTTTTATCTCTCCTATTCTGAATGATAGCCTTACCAGATAGAATACTCTCAGGTGAACATATTTTTTTTTCTTTCAGAACTTTGAACATAACATTGCATTCTCTTCTGGTCTGCAAAATTTCTGCTGAAAAATCAAGAGATAGCCTTATGAGGTTTCTCTTGTATATAACTGTTTTCTTTTCTCCTGCTGCTTTTAAAATTCTCTTTTTATCACTACCTTTTACCATTTTAATCACTAAATGTATTGGTGTGGACCTCCTTGGATTGATTTTGTTCAGGGCTTTCTGTGCATCCTGGATCTGGATTTCTGTTTCCTTCCCTAGATTCAGGAAGTTTTTAGCTGTTATTTCTTCAAATACATTTTCTGCCTCCCCCTCCCCCATATTTTATCTCTCTTTCCCTTCTGGGATCCCTATAATACAAACTTGATGGTGCTGCTGAGTTCCCTAAGTCTATTTTCATTTTGTATTATTTTCTCAGTCTTCTTCAGCTTGATTGCTTTCCATTATTCTGTCCTCCACATTGCTAATCTGTTCTTCTGCTTCCTCTAGTTTACTATTTATTCCATCTAGTGTATTTTTATTATTTTTAATGTTCATTTATTTTTGAGAGAGAGACAGACCAAGAGTGAGGAGGGGTAGAGAGAGAGGGAAACACAGAAACCGAAGCAGGCTCCAGGCCCTGTGCTATCAGCACAGAGACCTACTCAGGGTTTGAACTCACAAACAGCAAGATAATGATCTGAGCTGAAATCGGACACTTAACTGACTGAGCTACCCATGCGCCCCTCCATCTAGTGTATTTTTAATTTCAGTTATTAAGTTCTATATCTTGTTGGTTCTGTTTCATGTTTTCTATCTCTTTGTTAAGGGTCTCACTGAGATCCTCCACTCTTTTCTCAAATCCAGTGAGTTTCTTTATAACCATTATCTTATATTCCCTCGCAGGCATATTATCTCTGTTTTGTTTAGCTCTCTTGCAGTGATTTTGTCCTCTTTTTTCATTTGGGACATATTCCTCTGCCTCCTCATTTTTCTAACTCTCTGTGTCTGTTTCTAACTCTATGTGTTAGGAAAGTCAACTAGATCTCCTGCCCTTGAAATTAGTGACCTTATGAAGAAGCAGTCCTGTAGTGGTCAGCAGTTCAGTGTCCCCCATTACCAGAACCTAGCACATCAGGGGTGTCTCCTATGTTTGTTGTATGTGCCCTATTTGCAGCTAAGCTGCTTTTGTCATCAGTCTAGTCCTTCATCTGTCTTGGCTCTCTTTGCCTGTTGTGGGCAGGCTTTGGTCTTTGTGTTGTTACTGGGCCAGTCTGTGGCCACCTTGGGTTTAGGTTGAGTTAGACCAGGCACTTTCCATAGATGCAGTATCACTCAACTGCAGGGCACTTTCCTTTTGTTATTCCCTGAGAAGCTTTTGTTGGCAGGTGGAGCCTGCAGTCAGAGCAGATGTCTGCCCCAGCCTGCTGCTGGGGCAGTTAGATTGGTATATGTGGTTATCTTCCCTTCTCACGAGGGTAGGAATCACTTTGGAGTGGTGCTGGATCCTACTGGGACTGCTTGCACACTGCCAGGCCTGTGGAAGCACTTTGGATGGGCTCTAACCAAGGGTGAATTGGAGGGGGCAGGTCTGCTGGAGAATGCAGGAAGGGGTCCACAGTATTAGCAAAGTTGGTGCAGTTCTGCTATGGGAGCTGCTTTAGAAAACTGCCATACGGCTGGAAGGGGTGAATCCACAGAATAGCATGGGAGCAGGGTGTGCAGTGCCAGGAAGATCTGTGCAGCTTCACTGTGGGAGAGGACCTGCAGTTACTCAATCATCTCTCTGAGGCTAGCCAGGTTGGTGGAGGAAAAAGAGTGTAGGGGTGGGGTGTGGGGTGTATGCAATTAGGTGAAGAGTGTTGGCACTGTGCTGGTTCCCACAGGTGTCTGGGTATCTAGGATGGGGGTTAGGGGGATGGGGAAATGGTGCCTGCCAGCTCTTTTATTCATGGAGAAGTCTCACAACAATCCCTGCCTCTCCAGCACATGCTGTGAGATTAGTAAACAAATCTCTCTCTGGTATACCCCATCAATTTTTCAAACAGCTGTTTTTATGTTGTGTCTCTGCAGGGCTATTGCTTGTGCTGTCTCCTTAAAGGCAGGGACTCAGTTTCCTTTCACCTTCCTGCCTTTCCTAGAGCAGAGTCCACTAATGTTAAAGTTCTAGATGTGAAGACCCACTGATTTTAAGAACTCACAAAATTAGCTCCCCTCTGGTTTTCAAAACCAAATATTATGGGGATTTGTCTTCCCCATATGGGTTGCTGGTACCCGGGGGATCTGGTGTGAGGGCCTTTTTCTCTCCCCTCTCCTGTCCACTGCATATGTCCCTCCCACAAACTGCTCCACAGGTCCATGGGTTCCTTTTAGCTCCAGACCACATTTCTGTCCTTCCTACCCTTTTCAATGTGGCCTCTTCTCTATATTTCGCTGTGGAGAGTCTGTTCTGCCAGTCTTCAGATCACTTTCTGGGTTATTTACACTGATGTGGGTGTTATTTAGTTGTATCTGTGGGATGAGGTAAGCTGAGAATCCTCCTACTCTGCCATCTTCCCTGGAAGTCTAAGACCAATTCTTATTATGATATTCTAAAGCCTCTCCCTTGTTGTTTCATGGGAGAAGTCATAGTTCAATTTGCTGAGTCAAAGAGCAGCTTGATTTTGTTCCTGATCACCAGAAGTGTGCCTTTACCCTTCTCTTCCCTAGACTCGCTGCTTACTATGAAACTGCAGATTCAGGGTATTAGATGAAAAATAACACTTTATCATTTTTATGTTTTATACATTTGAAGAATTGGATGCAAGCTCTGGATGCAGGCAAGAAGGTTGGCCCGGTGTCAGACTTTACAGGGAGAACTTTCAGCCCCATTACCTGCTAGCTTCTGCCCAGGGGAGTATAGATTCAGCATCATCCACCGCTTTGTCTCTCTTTTTATTTCTGAACTGTGGAGAAGTTTATCCTTGTTTTGAGCTCAGCTACGTCTTTTAATTTTCCCAAAAATTCTAATCAAGATTGCTTTGTGTTTTCATAAGAGAGCATCAAACATGAACTTACTGTGCCATCCCAAATACCCATCCATTAACAATGCCCTATATTTATTCTTCATAACTGAATAATGGCATATGGTGTTTAAAATTAAACCAACACAGGAGCAATCAAAGGCTTTCCACCATTCAGGTTCTGTAATGCTTTTAAAGACACCTGCACCATGTTTGTCACAGGAAGTTTGATAACTGTATGTTGCATTTTTTTTTTAAAAAATCACTTTTAAATCACATTTTGTGTGTCATACAGACACATATAAGTTCTGAAAATTCTGCTTCTATGTGGGACATGGAAACAAGAATCATAAGTTTGGATCAGAAATGATGTGGTGCTTTCTTTTAAAGCCATCATTAAAAAGTTGTCAATGTTTTCCTCTGAGAATTGTGCCTTTAATCTATTGCTCCATGAGACTTGCTTTCAAGCTCATCTTTTAAGATAAAATTCAAACACCAATGCTCAAGTCACCAAAAGTTTTGAATGTTTAAATTAATGTTTTCCTACTTTCTATAGTAAGTTATGTTAACTTCTAGAGGTTTTGCTTTAAACAAAGCCTAACAATCTTTCTTACACTAATTAAAAAGGGGGAGAATCCTACAATATAGCTACTTGAGCTTTTCTGAAGGAACAGCTGGATGATGGAGAGGGCTATAACAGTTTACATATAAATGTTACCCAAGGATGAAAACCAGTGGTACACATATAAGAAGCCCAAAGTGAGTGTCTGATATGCTGAGAGACAAAAGATCATGGAGAGATCATGAGTGTGTAGCTCACACCTTATGACCCCTGGAACCTGGGTCACTGGTGATGCCATTACTTAGGGATTCAGTATTTTGAAGGGCACAGATTGACCCTTCTTCCTTAGAGGAGTGACTGTAATCAGAAGATGAGGAATGCTATCAGTTCCGTATCTGTGCTGAGGAGAGGATTTCTACCCTCCCCTTTGGTGGCTGAACTATGCAGTATCTGGATGAAGACTGAACTGTTTCCATGACATGGAAGCCATGCGTGTACTTAGCAAAAATAATTTTGGCAGACAACTTGGGTCATAGCCAGGTTGGGGTATAGTAGATAATAAAATTTTGTAGGAATCCATAAAGTAAAACATATCCTTAATCCTTTCTTTTAAGAGGACAACCTAGTGGTTTAAAGTAGACTGATGGCAAGAACTATGATTTATATTTTAAGAGAAGAAGCAAGGTTGACACCAGAAATCAAATAACTGGTCTCAGAGATTATATACCCGAAGTAGAAAAGACCCCTGGTTAAATATTCAATAACAAAAGTATGACTTTGGACAATAAAGAACAAGAACATCATATGAGCAGTCTAACGATTTTAAGTTATGTTTTCAGTGAGAAATGCTTTAATGGTTTGAGATTTCTATCCAATTGTATACACACTGTCTCTGCTAGTGGAATCAATGGTAACTCACTTTCATTTATTCTGTAGGTGCCCAATAAGATAAAACAAGATAAATGGAATGGGGTGGTTACATATTGAAAAAAAAATAATGCATACTAATATTTTAAAAAATGCTTTGTAAGAAAGGTAAGTTTTGTAGTCCATATAATCATTTTTTAAAAAATGAAACTAAGTAGAATTTTATTCTTGCTCCAAAGCAAAATGCAATTTGTATATGCATTATATTATTTCTCATAAAATAGCTCTATAGTATAGCACTTTATCTATTTTAACACACTTTTATAGAAAATAAATTAGTAAATAAGTTACCCTGTATATCAGCACTCACAAACTCACAAACACATACACACTTAACATCAACATACTCTATACACAATTCACTTCATGTTGAAAACAAATTGCCTGACACAAAATAGACATTCAACAATTCTGACT
This sequence comes from Herpailurus yagouaroundi, assembly GCF_014898765.1. Lineage (NCBI taxonomy): Eukaryota > Metazoa > Chordata > Mammalia > Carnivora > Felidae > Herpailurus > Herpailurus yagouaroundi. The sequence continues at coordinate 4,327,276 of NW_024412441.1, forward strand.
GATTGAGTGAATTAAAACTTATTTCTGAAGGAGTACAGGAAAAGGAAGTGTGAAAATGAAGTCATTAAATAAGAGTTTCATTTAGCTCAGGAAGAAAGAGCTTCCATAGTTATAGCATCACAGCTGTCTGCCTGCCAACTTTGCTTCTCAATCCCAAATCTGGAAAAAAGGATGTTAATATTTGTTGTTATTTATCTTCCCCTAGAGTAACTCAAAACGTTTCATGTGTTGAATAAAAGGTCTGTACAATGTGCTAGAAAGAAGTACTTTTGAGCACAGAAGCCATGTTGCTGAGTGCACATAAGTACAGTGAGATGAATTGGACTGCTGGAGGCTGCAAAAGGAGTGCTGTCCACTGTCGGGAACAGGTATCAAAATTCATGACACTTGGCCTTTTATTCTAATCATTCTAATAACTGGACAAAGGTTTTTTGAAGAGTTTATCTCCTCATTTTCTTGGCTGGGGTTCATTCCGTTGGGGGAGGGGAGTCTTTTTATTACAAGAACTGTGAGGTTGAAAATAAAGCTTATGTTCCTCTCTTCTAGAAATGCTCCAGCAGGCGAATGCAAGTAATTTCCGGTGCTGAACTCTATAATGTTATCTGATGGATTTCTCCACATAATGCTTACTCCCTTCCCTGCACTATTACATTTTCTCCTTTCTCTACCTCCTATCACTTGACAATTTTTTTTTTCTTACAAAGATTATTTGTACAGGACTTGAGTCAGTCTGGATCTCTAGTGAGACTTCCAGGACAAATAATCAATAAATATGCACTATTTAAGAAATATAGAAGCAACAATTACACTCTATTGTCCTAGTCTTCTAATTTTAGTACACTTTTGGAAATAAAAAATATATCAACAAAAATATATCAGATTTTCAATATACTTTTGTGTCAGAGTATTATATGTATTCATAAAAAAATAAGATAACCAAAACCCATGATAAAATGTTCATTATGTTGTTTTATGGATAATGGAAAATTACTATATTCCAAAATATAGCAATTGCAAGGAATAAAAGCTTGATAAAAAACATGGTTCACTTATTTTAGTCTTAGTTTTTAATTAAAAGATACAAACCAGAGCACGTAACACTTGTGTTTTCACTGCTACAATAATGTACACTTGCTCTTGGAATAAAACACAGACTCAACATAGTTACAGAACCCTACAGATTCTGGTTTGTTTTCCAAATTCACCTTTCATAACTCTCTTAACTCTCCCTTGTTCCTTTATGATACAGCCATACTGACTTTCTGCATTGCTGAACAATGTCCGATTCTTTTCTGCCAGGAATAGGCATTAAGAACTTTGCACGTTCTGCTTTCTCTGCCTAGAATGTTCTGGCCCTAGGTAGCTGGAAATTTTTTCTTCCAGTTCTCAAATAAATGCAACTCTTTAGATAGGTATTCCAAGCCATGCTGTGCCCATAGCCAGCTATCTATTCTTTCATATTGCATTGTTGTATTTTATTCACAGATTTTACTTCTGTCTGAAATCATCATCGCTCTTTTTTTATTTAATTGATTTAACCATTTATTGATGGCCCTTGTCACTAGAAATGAAAATTTCATAAGAGCAGGGGATATTTTTGTCTTATTCACCACTCTATTTTCAGATTCTAGAATAATAAATGACTTAAAGGTGGTACATGTTCAATAATTAAACAAATCCTTCAACAGGAGCCTCATGCTAAGGGTTTGATAAAAAGAAAAATGCAAAATATCTCGGCTTTTTACCAGACCACACTCTGATTTTTTTTTCCTCGAAGAAGCTAAGCTATCAGTAGAAGATTAAATGTTTAAGTATTTATTGCCACTATTTCACACCCCTAGAAAACGGTTAGTAAAACACAAAGACAGGTTAGAAAAATAAAGCTTTCTCGCCTTCAAACTGATAAAGAAGCAGGTCAACATTTTGCTCTCTCTAAATGCATCCATTCGTACATCTTAACAGAACAGTCACTTGCAGAGGATATGGAAGCTAGAAAAGAGTGGGTATGAAAGACTGAAAGAGAAACATCCAGAAAGAGTGATGCAGAGCCCTACAGTGATCATATTTTAAGGAATTTCAATGTCTGAACCTGAGTCAAGTTTAAAGAATAAAATCTACAATAAAATGGCACAAAAGAAATGGACAGTAAAAATGGCCAGCCAAGAAGAATTTGTCTTTAGGAACACTTCTTTCTTGAATTGTTTCTAACTATCATGTATAGGTCCTCAACACCAACCCCTCTGTTCTATGCTTTCCCCTACAGGACAGGAAATGGACCCCATTTTCCAGGCTCCTTTGCCTGACAGGTTCTAATCAAGAAATTGAAACGTGCAAGAGGAAAAGAAGTCATAAATTTCTCTTCTAACAGGTAGATGTAGGGGTACATAGAGGCTGACAGAGTTTCAATGGTTTCCCTGTGAGCTCCTGCAAATGCTATATTCTGCTGAAACAGGAAGCTGAAATCTCTAGCACTAAGTTTGTTTGCATTTCTTATGTTTCTGAAAGCCAGCTCTCTCTTATCTAAGTTTATAAGTGGAAATGCTTACAGGAAAGAAAACAAGGCAGAGGCTGGAAAGGCCAAGAAAGCCACTAGACTACAATGTGAGTATGACCCAGAGTTAAGGAGAGAGAAGGAAAGGTAGGTAGACATGTCCCAGACTGGCAGTCCAGGGAAGACTAAATGCAGCCATGGGAGAGTACTCCAATCAAAGTTAGCTACTCGGAGGAATCTCAAGTTACCTAGAAATAAGCCTTCCATAGCATTCCTGTGATAGATTTCAGAGGAAACAGCTCAGGCCTCTAGGAAACTATGCTCCCAGCAACCAGAAATCTGTCAGGTGCGCTCTCATGGATTTCACAAATAGTCACCTTTTCCCTATAGTCTCATTTCCTTCATGTCACAAAGGGAAATAAAAATGCCTGCCTTACCTCACATTGTCCCTATGAAGATCCTATGACATGTAAATTTATGTCAAAATATTAAAAATAGAAAATTTGGCATAGCCAATATAAGGAAGATAAAGGAAAGAATTAATGGGAAAAGAAAGTAGATTACTTTCATGTATGATCTAACATGCTGTGGTAAAATAATTCTCTATGGAAAAAGGAGGTAGAATGAAATCATAAGTACTCCAGACAGTGCTCAGTTTTATCAGCACTAAGGAATGCTCACAAGGGTGCACAACAAACAAATAAACAAGAACAAATAAGAACAGTACCCATATCTACTCCATAGTCTCAATACCAAATCTTACTTGGCTAACTCAGCATCTCAAACCAAGAAAAGAAAACCTGAAGTAAAAGATTACTTCTCAGAATATGTATACCTTTTATAACCATCAATACCCCTCTAACTGATTTAATAGTCAATCTAATTGATAACTATATTATTCTGCTGATTGTTAAAACATAAGACCCTTTGTTACTTAACTGGTAACACAGAATATCCCCAGTAGAGGTATTTCTTTTAGAATATAATCCCAAACTCTTTGCTGCTCCCCTTTTTAAGATTAGAAAGAAATTATGCTGATAAAAATTTCCCTTAAGAATTGATAGTCTAGTGGTACCTGGGTGGCTCAGTTGGTTAAGCACTTGTCCAATTCTTTCTTAATTTTGGCTCAGGTCATGATCTCATGGTTGGTGAGTTTCAGCCTTGCATCCGGCTCAGCTTGCTGGCAGTATGGAGCCTGCTTGGGATTCTCTCTCTCCCTCTCTCTGCCCCTCCTCTGCTCACATGCGCTCGCTCTCTCTCTCTCTCTCTCTCTCTCTCTCTCTCTCTCTCTCTCAAAAATAAATAAATATTTGAAAAAAATTGATTATCCATTCTTCACTCTATCAGTGGATTAAGAGAAATGATCGATGAGCTACCCCCCGGCTCTTATCACAATGTCCCACCAGAGAACTCTCTTCTTCTAATCATGCCAGGACTGGTGAGTGTTACAAAAACCAATCCAGTAAATCCAGTCACTGACTTTGCTCTAAGGACTTAAAATGCTTTCACTGGTTTAAATAATAACCTCTTGATAAGAAACTTCAGAAAATATTTCTCTGATCTTAATATAGGCAGTCCTCACTTTGCCTTACCATAGGAGTGTAAAAATGACTATTAAAGCTAACACTATGTAAAACTCTCTTAATAATCAATAAAAAGATGTTTTATTGTTCTGCAACCTTTGAAAACTTTTGTCAGAACATTAAAATTCTCTTACTCTTAGGGATAAGTTGTATAGGGAATTTAAAAATAATAAAACCAGTATTTATTAAGTATACTATACACCGGTAGAAGCACTGAGAATTGAAGTGTTTTATTTCTTTATGGAACCTATCAAGAGCAGCTGGAATAGGGCTTGCCTTCTTCTTGCCTTATCACTTAGGGTAGGGAGCAGACACCTTCTCTATGCCCTGGCAAACTGTCATACCCCTTTCTAAGTTTGCATGAGCTTCCAACATTTTATCTTCCTCATGCTTTCAGTGTTACAACATAATTTAAGAAAGTTCCATTAATGTAAAGTTTTGACAGCATCAATTACTCTGTAGCTTTTTTATCGCAACTGTTCCCATTTAAGTCTGTGGGTCGGCCTTCATTTAGTTCCTCGGACTACATATACGGATCTCTCAATCAACATTTCCTGAGTCAGCGATTTTTTGTTTTTGTTTTTTTTAATGACTCCATATACCTGTAATTAAAGTTTCACTTCCACAGTCATCATTTTTTATTTACTGCAGTTTCATCTTTGTTGGCCTAGTCCGTTTTGATTATCAATAGATAATTGGTAATTGTTAAGTGTCACATGGTTTGTCACTAGGAGACCAGAAGGCACCATAGCTACATGCTTTACTGCCTGTGTACATCGACCGAATAACAGATATCCAGTAACCAATCAGCAAAAGACCATGAAGGAAGTGCCATGATTGCTCACTAATCATGATGTGCATAAATATTTGTGAAATACGTAACTAGCCATGAAATTTGTACTTTATGCAGCAACTCACAGTTAATGTAACCTGGTAACTAAACTCTGGATCATATTGTTGGAGGGCTAGTATTTTTTAACTAAATGGAAATAACAGAAGCTGAAACCCATGCATATCAGAACCATGCAAAATGAAGACTGTATTAGGAATAGTGGTGTTTTCCTGGAGTAATGAAATTATTTTATTGCATCGACCAGTTCAGTCCCAAAGAAATATAATAAAAGCCACAACTGCAAGCCATACATGTAATTTTAAATATTTTTAGTAGTCAGTCTAAGAAAGGTGGAAAGGAACAGGTGAAATTAGTTTTAATAATATATTTTGTTTAACCCTATATATCCAAAATATTTCATTAAATATGTAAGCACCGGGGCGCCTGGGTGGCGCAGTCGGTTAAGCGTCTGACTTCAGCCAGGTCACGATCTCGCGGTCTGTGAGTTCGAGCCCCGCGTCGGGCTCTGGGCTGATGGCTCGGAGCCTGGACCCTGTTTCCGATTCTGTGTCTCCCTCTCTCTCTGCCCCTCCCCCGTTCATGCTCTGTCTCTCTCTGTCCCAAAAAAAATAAACATTGAAAAAAAAAATTAAAAAAATAAATAAATATGTAAGCACCATAAAAATTGAGAAACTTTTTTATTCCAAGTCTTTGAAATTCAAAGTGTATGTTACATTTATTTATTTATGTATTTATTTATTTATTTATTTAGAGGGAGAGAGCACACATGAGCAGGGAAGAGGAACAGAGAGAGAGAATCTTAAGCAGGCTCCGTGCTCAGCGCAGAACCCAAAGTGGGGCTCAATTCCACAACCCTGGGATCATGACCTGAGCCCAAATCAAGAGTAAGATGCTTAACTAACTGAGCCACCCAGGTGCCCCCAGAATGTATGTTAATTTGAACTAACCACATTTCAAATGTCTAACTGTCATGTGGCCAGTGGCTATGCTATTGGACAACATGGATATAAATGCTAAATATTTAATAAAGAATTATTTTCCCCTCCTTGTGTTTTTCAAAAATGTACGATCAAACATGTGGGCTGCTCCTTGTAAGTGTATTTGAGTTGATGGCATGGATGGTAGGAACTAATCACACTGGTTCCAGGGCACTTGGTTAAGTCTAGTTTATTCTTCATTTGTTTTTTATTTAAATGCACTTTATGTTACTACATATTACTCATATTTATATGTTGTTCATTTTCTTTTTATAATAAAGTGGGCACAAGTAAGAAAGTATACAAACAAAAAAACTATTTAAAATAAATATAATTTGGACACCACTAAAATAATTTGAAACCTCAGAATATTCCCTTCTGTTAGATAGATATATGTACCAAAACAACACTTAAAATACCTCATCATAAAAAGCTGCATCTTACCCAGTGTACCAATTAAAAATAAAAAGGAGAAAGAAAATATATAATATGGGAGCAAGATAATTACTCAATTTCTACTCCCCTACTTCTGCAGTGCAAAATCTGACAAATGGGAACTAATAATTAATGCTTCTGAGGAATTACTCACATAAACAGAGAGGAAATTCTTTTTTCCAGTCCTTAGATATACAGAGAGCCTAGAAGAGCAGAGATTACATTATTCTAACAAATCTCTGGGTTTCAGAAAGAACCCTAAGAGAAGGATTGCTTGAAGATAAAATATTTTAATCCCACTAATCCTGAACTTTCTTTTCCCCCTGATAAAATGTGCTGATATGTTCCCGCCTGGTGCATCATTTTATGTTCACTGTAAGTTTTTTGATATCATACATGGTTCTAATATTTTTTTCATTTAAATAAAAGGCTGCCTTTTAAAAAATAATCAACTAACAACAAGGTACACATTTTTTTGAAATTCTGAAATGCTTCACATGGATGTCCCTTATTCATATTTTGAGGATATGTAGGCCTCAAGTTAGTCGTGCAAGTCTGTAAACACTGTCTACAAAAGGTTATTGGAATCGTCGCACAAGAAGCAAAAATGTTTTGGCTGCCCAGTGTCAAATACCATAAGACCAATTAAATTATTTCATTAAAGAAACATATGTCAGCTTCTCGGCTTGTAGTTCAGAACTTTTGTTTGCAAAATGTTTGATATTAAAATGAGACAAAATTAGTCTAATGGGAGAATTATTGACTCATATAACTAACCAAGAATAAGGACTTCTGGGACAATTATTCTTCGAAACCCAAAAGCTATCGGACTTTGTGAGCTATCTGCTCTATACTGTTTACTCTCTTAACACCAATGTTTGTTTACATATTGGAGTCACAGCTGTCACCAACTCTTAGTTTTACATTTTGCGATCTTCAGTACTAGAAAGCAGTGTTCCCTTTCTCTTAATATCAACTAAAAATACACTTCATAAAAAAAATTCTGACTCTGTTTGTGGCTTTGGGCTAACTGCCTGAAAAATCAGGAGGAAAGGTTGCAATTATTACCCCATTTGGGTGAGGAGATAAATAGCAGAGTATGATGAAGAGATGGGGTCACTGAACATGATGATACCTCCTACACGGAGGTGTTTCACTGAGATGGAAACAGATCTCCAAAAGCAGGTGGGAGAGGAAGGCAAGGGTGCTACCTCTGGAAGAAAGATAGAGTTGTGCAAATGTTTTTCACTATATTATTAAAATGGAAGATTTTTTTTCACATTTTTATCTAGTTGTTTCTGTGCTATATAGAGACAGCTATAGTCCAACTAAATGACTTATGAATGGGTAAATAGCACATCCCTTAGATATTAGGTCCAGCAACAATAGGAAACTGGAGAAGATATAACACAACTGGATATGCTAGAAATTAATAAAGAGCAATGGGTCTAGTAATAATGAAAGAACATAGAACATGACCAGGTATGTTACAAATTTCATTCAAGTACCAATAACAAAGATCCCTAAAACAATGGCTTAAATAAGGTAGTTTTTTCACATAAAAAACAGGTAGGCATAGACAAAATAGGATCAGAAAGGCAACCCCGTCTTTCTCAGGGAAACAAGTTCCCTTAATCTTTCTGGCTCCACCATTCTAGATTTACTAAAGTCCCACACAACAACTTCTGCTTAAGTTTTTGCTAGAATTTGGTCACATCATTACACTGCACTACAAAGGAACATGGGAAATGATTTTTTTTTTTTAAGTGGACACTTTAGTTATATGGTGCTATGCTAAAACCAACAGTCAAACGGTTACTAAGAAAGAATAGTTGATGGAAATTGGGCAATCTCTGACTCAATGAGCATGCTAAGTTTCAAAGCATTTGAAATATGCAATAGACTTAGAGTATATGAAAAATATAGTTATAAAGCTAGTTTCCCTTTTTAAAGAACATCAAATATATCTCTATCTATTTCTATATGTATATGTATATAGATAGATATAGATACAGATACAGATATGTAGTAGGCCCTTGGAGTTAGAAACAGAGATTTTTCTAACACTGATACTCATTTGCTAAGTAATGAGTACATGTGAAACAGTTGGAATAATCTATTTTGTCTTTCTATTTTAGAAAGAAAATTAGTAACCACCTCTCCATCTCATTAAGCTATTAGAAATATGGAGAGCATCTTGAATAACATTTAAAACAAGTTCCTAAATAATTTTGATGATATAATTTTGAAGTTAAAGGAAAAAAGCTAAGCAGTGAATTAGCCTTTCAGTGTCTCATCCTTTTCCATATAGTAAAATAAATTAATGACAATATCATCTGAACAGGGGTAATCTAAAACTACCAAATGCTCTATGATTATTCTAGATCAGAAGTATTTGTAATGCTTCATTCAAATTCACTCTTATAGCTCTTCAATGTATTTAGAGATTTTCCTGGATATGGTGATATTATATTTACTATTCAATTTAGTTAATGAAAATAAATAACACAGTTACTTTAAAGTAATTACAAACCCAGTGCTAAAATAAATAAATTGAGTTACCAAGCAGAAGCTTATTTCTTTATCATGTCCTAAAGGGCAAATTAATTAGATTTTATTCTTAATGTTTAAAGTATTCTTAGAACAAATTATTGATGTTTTTATAAATTTTGCTATAGGATATCTTGAAATGCATTATGTTCCTCAGCCAAGTTGACAGGTTCATTAAAGGAAAATAAAAAATTAATTTAATATAAATTTTAGTTTGGTTAATTCCCCTTGCTAATATATTGTAAATTGTACTACTTTCACCCCATGGAAACCCATCAGGCAGTTTAATCAAGCTATATTAATTGAATATAACAATATCTTTTTGTGTTATTAGAGGAATTCTGTGATTTTACCCTCCATAAAATTTTATATTCTCTTACCTCGTTAGGGCTTTTGTTTTTTCTCCATTCTAACATAGAAGCAAATTTCCCTCCAGTCGGCTTTCTTCTCTTAGAAATTATACTTAAAGTTATGATCAATTCATTTCCACTGACCATACATTCACATGTTGCATGAATGCAGCATTATTCATTTAAAAATACCCCTATTGTTTCGACATTTAAATTATTTCTGATATTTCACTATTAAAAATAATGTGAATTGAATGTTGGTTACACACAGATTATTTTCTTATGATAGATTTGCCAAAATACCACTAATAAATCAAAGAACAGGGGGCATCTTTAAGGCTTTTAATCCCTATTCACAAAAATTTTCAATCAGTACTAAATGAAAATATCTAATCCACTGGCCCAAAGAATGTCAATTCAAAAATATCTTTAACCTTCAATGCAATATACTGTGTTATAAGTTAAAGGATATATTTTAATGTAGGCTCTTGACTACAAAGGAGAGGAGAGATACAATAGCTGAGAGAAACATGAGCTTTTGTTAGTATTTTGGTTTTCAGTTTTTAGGTTGTGAGAGACCAACACTTTAAATATGTTAATTGGAATAAAATTTAATGGAGAGGTAGAAGATAAGCAGTGATATGCTGACAAATGTCTAACATCCACCTCTGAAAGTTTTTTTTAAGCCTACACTTGTAGCATTTGGTGATTTACATGGGATAAATATTCCCAGCATGGCCAATTTCCACCTACCAAATTGACATCAGCTAACTTTCAAAATTCCTTAAAATTAATTCATCAGTTCTTGCAAGCCACTACGAGCTGGCTTCAGCTAACCACAGATAATGAACACCACAGAGTCAGAGCTGCTAAGATGATATAAGAAGGGATGCAGATGTAGAAGATTTAGCTTTGGATGAGAAATGAGAAACCTCTTTGATTTCATTAGTGGGAAGAAGTACATGATGAGCAGAAATGTGAAATCTGGTTTATGGATTCAGTGTCCAAAAGTCAATAACTTACTGTGTGGCAATCTCTCTTTTCTTTGTGAAGTAAAAAAGAAGAAATCTGACTAAATCCAAGTGGAAGAAGAGAGATATTACAAAAAATGTGAAAGATGCAAACTGACAAGGGAAACACAGAAAGATAGCAGAGTGGTACTGGGAACCCAGCTGAAGTTAATGACCAGGTATTAACAGCAATGGAAACAGATAGGTGCTGTTCTCAGCAGAGTGAGAAGTCCACATTTGGAAAGGAGAAAGCAATGACCTGGTTTCATCCACAGTTGGACATTTGCCAAAGAAATGCAATACAGCAAGGAAATACAGACAGGGAATTTAGGATATTGGGAAAACATGGTTAAAATGATGCAATATGGAAATTAATCTGGGCAATGACAGCAGTAAATATAACAGGAGATAGGAATAAAATAGAGGGATCAGTAAGCAGAAAGTCCCAAAGAGATTGTTCTCACTGAGATGTTGGTGGAAATAATAATCATAGACATCGGCAAAATGACAGAGTAGGAAGCTCTAAACACAGAAGAAGAAGAAGAAGAAAAAAAATAAATTATCTGAAACAATTTGCCAAAACTGGAAACAATTAAGTTTATAGTAATCAGATACTAAATGAGGAAAAATCTAACTTAAAAAGTGGTAGGACAAGGGATACAGGAGTACTGATGCCTAGGGGCACTTGTACTCCAATGTTTATAGCAGCACTCTCAATAGCCAAATTGTGGAAAAAGCCTAAATGTCCATCAACTGATGAATGGATAAAGAAATTGTGGTTTATATACACAATGGAGTACTATGTGGCAATGAGAAAGAATATGGCCCTTTGTAGCAACGTGGATGGAACTGGAGAGTGTGATGCTAAGTGAAATAAGCCATACAGAGAAAGACAGATACCATATGTTTTCACTCTTATGTGGATCCTGAGAAACTTAACAGAAACCCATGGGGGAGGGGAAGGAAAAAACCAAAAAGAGGTTAGAGTGGGAGAGAGCCAAAGCATAAGAGACTCTTAAAAACTGAGAACAAACAGGGTTGATGGGGGGTGGGAGGGAGGGTAGGGTAGGTGATGTGCATTGAAGAGGGCATATTTTGGGATGAGCACTGGGTGTTGTACGGAAACCAATTTGACAATAAATTTCATATATTAAAAAAAAAAAAATGGTAGGTGAAAGAGCAGACCTAGGCCAGCCAACTAGTGACTATGTCCCCGACATGGCCGCAGAAAGAAGTTCCCACTCAAACCTCAGACCACGCCTCCTCCCCTTGAGTAATTTATGTTTTCTAAGAAAGCAGGCTACCGATTGATGCATTCTTCTGAAGTCTAAGGTGGGAGGAAGGGGAGTGTGAGAGGCGTGGAAAGTGTGAGTAGAAGAGGGAGGGCTTCTCTCAGGTAGGGGCCAGAGGCAGGAGCCCTCAACCCTGTCCAGGCTTAGAATGACCTGGGAGCATTTTACCCCTCCCCAAACCAATTAAATCAGAGCCTCTGGGGATGGTGTTTGGTGCTAGGTATTTATATAGCACAGCAAAGCTGACAGCCAGTGGTTAATAGGTGACCAGTGAGAAACGTTCTGTATACACTGAGGCCAAACATGTTAGAACTCCTCAGACACAGTGGTTCTTAAACTTCAGGTGCATCAGAATCTCCTGGAAGACTTGTTCAAACACAGATTGCTGAGCCCCACCCCCAGAGTTTCTGATTCAGTGGGTCTGTGAACACCAGGCCCAACAATTGCATTTTTAGTATATGTGCTGCCGAAGCAAGCACTACATTTACATTTTTAACAAGTTCCAGGTGACGCTGATAATTGCTGATCTGGGACCACACCTTGACAGCCATTGTTCTATCCTTCCCCAGCCAATCGGCTGAGGCCACGACCCTTGCCCAGCCAATCAGCTAAGGCCATGAAAGCCTGCTCTCTCTCCGGTATCTCACCGCTGCGTTGGTGCAGGTAGGGGACTGAGCTAGAGCTAGCTCGAATAGAGGCTCTTTGCTTTTGCATCGGACTCAGCTCCCTGGTGATTTTTGGGGATCATGAATTCTGGCCATAACAGTAGGAAATCTTTGAGATATTTTGTCTGTGCTTTCCCAAGCCCTCCCCAGGTTTGTGGCAGTCTTGAAAATGGCAGCCCATGTTTCCAGTCTCAGATTCCAGTCCTTGGATCTGGAGGAAGCATAGTAAATCTTATTTGCAGATTATCGTGTTTCTTTTAACCTGACTGGGGACCTGAAAGACTGATGCAAGTTGCTGGTCTCTGTTTTGTCTATCTCAGAACCCGCTCTGGGCTGGTGTGTTGTGGGTATCGCTTGAAAACTTTGCAAGGCATCAAAAAAATCTACATTTGCTTGGGCAAAAGATTATACTTGAGACATACAAGGGGTCTCCTAAGGCCTAGGAGGAAGAACCTATGAGAGAGCTTTGTCAAATTAGCGAGTACATTCAAAGCACCTGAGTGTCCTGGGACATGAAGAGAGCAACAGTGCATAAGCAGGATGGGGCACGTGTTTAGAAAGGAAATGAAAAGGCTCTAAGCTTTCACCACAAGCTAATCTATAGTGTCAGTGCAAGGCTGGGAAGAATTGTAAATGGCCTGGCTAAGTGTTAAGAGTGTCTTAGCCCAGGGCCAATTCACAAAGCATAAAAGAAATGGCTTAGTTGTTGCTGTTCTTGTTAAGACTTCTGGTATTCAAGGAAATCTCAGTCAAAACACTGGCAAACCCAAGCTAAACATTCAGCAATCATGAACAGCAAGCCCTGAGGAAAGAAGGGGAGAATCTGATTTCCAAAGTTTGACATGCCATAATATTCGAAGGCCTGATGTTCAACAAAAAATTACAAAGCATACAAAACAAAGTATGGTCAATTCAAAGGAAAAGAATACACTGACAGAAACCATCCTTATGGAAGCAGCCTTTACAAAGAATTTTTTTCATTATTTTTTTAATGTTTATTTATTTTTGAGAAAGAGACAGAGCACAAGTGGGGGAGGGCAGAGAGACAAAGGGAGACACAGAATCTGAAGCAGGTTCCAGGCTCTGAGCTCTCAGCACAGAGCCTGACGTGCCGCTGGAACTCACAAGCTATGAGATCATGACCTGAGCTGAAGTCGGACACTTAACCCACTGAGCCACCCAGGCTCTCCACAAATACTTTAAGTTTATTCATTTATTATTTCTGAGAGAGAGAAAGAGCATAAGCAGGGGAGAGGCAGCGAGAGAGGGAGACACAGAATCTGAAGCAGGCTCCAGGCTCTGAGCTGTCAGCACAGATCCCAATGTGGGGCTCGAACTCATGAGCGGTGAAATCATGACCTGAGCCAAAGTCAGATGCTTAACCAAGTGAGCCACCCAGATGCCCCATTACTTTACAAAGACTTTAAATCAACTGTCCTAAATATGCAATATGCCAAAGAGATGAAAGCAACCAATGACCAAGAACTAAAATAAACCAGGGAACCAATATTTGAGCAAAATGAGACTATTAATAAACAGAATTAAAAAAAAAAAAACAGGAAAAATCCTCCAGTTGAATAGTGCAATAATTGAAATGAAGAGGGGTTCAATAGCATATCTGAGCAGGCAATTGAATAACTGTATGGCAATAAGTTAGATAACCTAGATGGATTTAAAAAAATCTTCAAAACATACAGGCTATCTGCTGACTCAAGAAGAAATAGACCTCAACAGACCTCCCCCACTCTCAACAGACCTATAACAAGTAAACAGCTTGAATAAGTAATCAAAAACTCCCAACAAAGAAAACCCCAGGACTATGTAGCCTAACTGGTGAATTCTACCATATGTTTAAAGAGTAATTAACACCAATGCTTCTCAAACTCTTTCAAAAAAGAAGAGAAGGGAACACCCTAAATCACTCTATTAGGCCAGCATTACCCTGATACCAATTCCAGTCAAAGACTTCATAGCAACAGAAAACTACAGACCAATATCCTTTATGAATATAGATGCAAAATTCCTCAACGAAATACTAGCAAGCCAAATCCAACATCAGGGCTACTGTATGCAGTTCTTGTCCCCAAATAATGAAACTGAACATTTTCTATAAGCCAGAACCACTATGTTCATACTGCTTAATTCCCAACTTTTTCAATACGGATGAGTGAAAACAAATCACAAACTTTTTGGATACAATATAGAAATCAAAAAAACTGTAGTTCTTCTATTGTGAAGAGACTGATTTAAGTTGACGTCCTTTGTCTTAGCATTTTTTCCTCCTTTTTACAATTGTGTTTGTATTTAGTGACCCAGTCTTTCCAATCTGACTCCTTTGTACTCTTTTTTTTAAGTAATTTTTTGTGCTTATTTATTTTTTGAGAGACAGAGCATGAGAGAGAGGGACAGAGAGAGGAAGACACAGAATCTGAAGCAGGCTCCAGGCTCCGAGTTGTCAACACAGAGCCTGACAACTGGACTTGAACCCACAAACTGTGAGATCATGACCTGAGCTGAAGTCAGATGCTTAACTGAGCCACCCAGGCACCCCTCCCTTGTACTCTTTAAATAAACTTTTGTTTTTGTGTGTGTGTGTGTGTGTGTGTGTGTGTGTGTGTGTGTGTGCGCGCGCGCACGCGCGCATGCGTGGTTTGTCAAAAGGTGTAGTAATTAGTTTCAAGGAAGCATATCTTTTATATATACGTGTGTATATATACATACACACACACACTACCTTAATTCTGGAGTCTCATTTGATTTTCTCAGAATCTATAGAAAACAAATAGCTATATAATATAATTTGCATTCTACAGATGGAAAAGTTGAAGAATTGTAGAGGACCTGAGGCATCTTAGTGCTGGATAAATAAACCCTGCTCCTAGTTTGGTGATTAAACTTCACTGAGATTGTATGTCAAGTTGGTGGGTGCCTGCACCTATATCTGTGCTACATATACATGGTTTATTTGTTACAACTTTATACTTCAAGGTTCTGGGTCATACCTTATCCAAATGAAGTCTGAAATTCTTACCACCTGTTTAGCATAATTCAGTATTTCCTTTTTCTTTTTTTTTTTTTTTTGAGAGAGTGTGAGAGCATGAGTGGGGGAGGGGCAGGTGAGAGGAGGAGAGGGGGAGGAGAAGGGGGGAGAGAGAGAGAGAGAGAATGAGAGAGAGAGAAAGAAAGAGAGAGAGAGAGAGAGAGAGAGAGCGAGAGAGAGAGAATCTTAAGCAGGCTTCACACCCAGCAGGGAGCCCAACTCAGGACTTGATCTCACAACCATGAGATCATGATCTGAGCTGAAATTCAGAATTGGACACTTAACTGCCTGAGCCACCCAGGTGCCCCTCATTCAGTATTTTCACCCACTATCTAAAAGAATATGACCACAACACACATTTGGTCAGGATTTACCTGTGTCTACATGCTTTAAATGTGGCCAGCAAGAATACACTTCACATAAGTAAATAAGCTCTATTGGAAATAGATGCCTTATTATAGTGATTATGAACATCCTTCAGAACTTTACTCTGCCTCCCACTCTCCTGAATGATTCTTTCAAATGTTTACACTGAAGAGGAAGAAGCTATCATCCTTTCTCAAGAAAATGCTCACGTCTTGTGTGGCAATTCAAGTAAAAATAAGTTGCTCTACGAAAGCTCCCAGGGCTCATTTCATAGCGGGTATCTATCAGTGAAACAGCAGAGCATGGTAGCCACAAGCTGGACATAAATCAGCATAACCTGTATTCACATTCCTGTTCTACTTACCAGTCTCTTCAGTATAAACAAATTCCTTAAAATCATCTGTAAAATTATAATAATATTACCTTTGTCATAACATTATATTGAAGATTCAGTGAGTTAACAACAGCAAATTACATAGGTATGGGCCATAAATATAATTGCTAACTTAACTGCAATTAGTTATGCAACTGTCTCTTTCTCTTAATTACATCAGTTTGAGGCCGAAGATTCCACCTCAGAGTTGGGCACATATTGTCATGCTCACCTGGTGCTTTTATGGAAATTAACTGAATGATATATCCCAGAATCATACATGTTTCAACACAGACAGCACCTGGTTCACAAAGGATGACTTAATAGTTTAAGCTTGGTCTTAAATTTGGAAAACAATATTTGGTTTTACGTTTAGACATTTTTTAAATCCATCCACCTCTGATGTGTGGAAATATGTTATTCTGTAATTTCATAATGTCAACTATGGGAGGATGTTAAATTCAATGTGGCATTGAAATAGTGATAAAAATACATACATACCATGTTTGAAGAAAGATCAGACACCGTGGGAGCATGATTTTTTAAAAAGAAATCATAAATCATAGGAATTTTCTTAATCTGCTTCATATTGGTATTATGTATACACATATATTGCATAAAGCACCATTAGTCTATATATCTTACCCTTATGATTACAGAGACAAGAAATAATTCAATTATTACTTTGGGAAATGACACACATTTTCTAAGTATGCCTGCCATATACGAAAAAAAGGACATATACTATTTGTTAGATTTAGACAAACTATAGAGCAAAATATACACATACTGATCTGTGTAATAACTTACCCCACCATGTGAGTAGATTATAGCTTGATATGAATAAAGAATTAAGGTTACTATCTAGATAATTCAGGTCAATATAGTACTTTGGCCTCAAGTATACAAATAAAAATGCTCTAAATATTTATAATCACATTAATAATTTTATAGCTCTCCACTGTTCTCAGGATAAGTTTTTTTGTTTTTTTTTTTTTAAATAAATCACTGGGGAGAATCATGTTTTAGTGAGTATTTTCTTTTTTTTTTAATTTTTTTTTTTTAACGTTTATTTATTTTTGGGACAGAGAGAGACAGAGCATGAACAAGGGAGGGGCAGAGAGAGAGGGAGACACAGAATCGGAAACAGGCTCCAGGCTCTGAGCCATCAGCCCAGAGCCCGACGCGGGGCTTGAACTCACGGACCGCGAGATCGTGACCTGGCTGAAGTCGGACGCTTAACCGACTGCGCCACCCAGGCGCCCCTAGTGAGTATTTTCTTAAAGATCTATTGGGAAAATCATTTTAAAACCTAAATAAGTAGTTAAAATAATTGAAGGCTATTATTTCCAATGTGTTGAAAAGGAAATATACCTTCAATAACTAAATCCCATATCTCAACATCTAAAATAGTGAAACTCTAAGAACAAAAATGCTTCCTTACCTGATGACTAATGCATACAAAATGTACATTTTTCTTCAACTGGGAAGTAAGTGATGAAATCAATTGTTCAGTAGTTGACATGGAGTTAAGATTTGCTGAGACAGAAATACCTTTGATCAATGAATAATGATATTTCCCAGCTATCGGAGGAGAACTGTCTCAACTGTACATGAATTTAAAAGATCACTAGATTTATAATCACTAGATTTACGAAGACAAAAAAACCCACTTTACATTATCAAAGATACCATCTGAGTCTTCAGTAATACCCAAGATTTACTTAGCATCTGATCTTTCTAGAGTACCAAACTAACAGAATAATAGTGCTGCTAATCTTTAGATTATCTCTAAATTTATCTTTTATTTCTCCTACCAAGGAGCATGGCACAATCAACTTATATTCTATGCACTGTACAACTCTTTTGTGGAAACAAAATGATTAGTAGGTAACCATTAGTAAGTTAATTTTATTTGCATGACTGAAAATAAGTACTTAATAATGTTCTTGGGGTCTTCAGTGCAAATAACTAGCTTACCATATATCAAGAACTCATGGATCTTTTTAAGAGTCTGGGAATATGCTGCTTTAGGAAATAATAATGTCTACATCTGATTTCTGTCTCATCAAAATGTACTTACTGGAAGAATAATTTTCCCTGCATTAGCAAAATATTTGGAATGTACTAAAGCAGTCTGAAGAAGGATGTTTCTTATTTGAAAATAATTTTTGGCAGGAAGAATGTTTTATTACCTCCAAAATTTTAAAAAGATAACTTACAGAACTTTTACATGAGCATGTTTTACTTGTAACAAAATCAATTACCAATGTTTCCAACTTTTCTTTTTTTTTTTTTTTTTTTTTTCAACGTTTATTTATTTTTGGGACAGAGAGAGACAGAGCATGAACGGGGGAGGGGCAGAGAGAGAGGGAGACACAGAATCGGAAACAGGCTCCAGGCTCTGAGCCATCAGCCCAGAGCCCGACGCGGGGCTCGAACTCACGGACCGCGAGATCGTGACCTGGCTGAAGTCGGACGCTTAACCGACTGCGCCACCCAGGCGCCCCAGTTTCCAACTTTTCAATAAATTCTGTGAAGATTAAAAAATATCATTGGTTGATATATATATATATATATAAACCAATGAATATATACATATATACTTAAATTGATCATAAGTTATATTTAATATTGTTTAGACTTGTAGATCCTGATATTTCACTGTTAAATAATAACCTCTGACCAGACACTTCTTGGGTAAATAAGTGCTTTTCTATTTTCCTGAAATGTTGGGCCAAGATAGCCATACAATTTAAATTCAAAGAAAGCCCTTTGCCAGATTTTTAAAATTAATTTAAAATTTTTCATTTAGGTGAAGTCCTTTATATAGAACACTCCTTCATTTTTTTAAAGGTTTATTTATTTATTTATTTATTTATTTATTTATTTATTTAGAGGGGGAGGTAGAGCCAGAGAGAGAGGGACATCTCACGGTTTGTTAGATCACGTCCAGAGCTGAAATCAAAGAGTCGGACACTAAACCAAATGAACCACCCAGGCACCCCATTTCTTCACTTTTAAAGATAGGTTTTAAAATATAAATGTCAGTGGTAAAACTAATATATTGTCTGAAATTTAACTAAGGAGAGTATGGCTAGTAGTATGTCCTTACATCAAAGTTGGTTTGGCTAGAAAAGGCCTCCTCCTAGATAGTAGGGTCTAAATTGTTGGAAGAGTTAAAGAAGGGAATTACACACAAAAAGAAAAGACACAAAGCCAATTCTGACATTTTGATTTTGTGGAGAACTAGGTCTTAAGTGACATAACTGAGGAAGCCATAGACTGTGTAAACAATAATGGGCCAATGTCAGTAGAAATATAAAATGCAAATAACAATATCTTTAGAGGGCAAAAAATACTTTATCTGATTTCAACTTTATTTTACTAGAATTATTTCTGCCTCTCAAGTGGGATGTATCTGGGAAAAAATAAGTCATTGTCCTAATTATTATATCCAACTCCTTGTGTAATCCAATTCATAATATGTTTGGCAAACAATGCTGTCAAGGCTTTGAACATTTCATGTTCTGTTCCCTTAATAGACACTCAATAAATATACTTTAAATTGAACTGAATTGTTCAGGTGAATGAAGTTCTCTTATTTTTTTTTTTACAGTTCTTTTAAAGATTATTTATAAAAATCTTCTGAGACAAACATTGATCACTAGTCTCTTTAAAGTTGATTCAGGAAAGTTTTTCACATTTGTAATTAAAACTTAGGTGGCACTGAGAGTAAATGAATTCACAAATGTCACTGCAAATAGCAGTTTTATCTCTGGCTGCTTACTGCCTTGCCTCCAAATATCTAGTCACTCGAGGATATTCTTCCCAATTTACCATATTTCTTATTATATTTATTTATATTACATAATATATTTTAAGTATAATATGTGTTGTCATATAATACTTAATTCTATATCTCCATAGATGAATTTGATGAGCTCCTTTTACACTGGATCCCCATTAAAACCAAGGATCTATGAGGTGCTGAGTCTACTGGTTCTCCAAAAGTTAAAGAGGAGATTCTCAACAGGGGAGTCATAGCAGAGAGAAAGAAGAAAACTGGAAATACATTCGTTGGAATTACAGTCAAGGAAGACAATAACACCTTGACTGTGTGACAATTTGTGCTGTTTATGGTGCTTCTGATGTATGCAAAAGTAAACCGTATTATTGCTTTCCAATTTTTTTTTCATGTCATGGCACACAAAAAGTGATAATATTCTTATGGTACACTGTTGCAAATTAAAGGGAATTTGGGTGCTTCTAAATGGACCTCACTGGAAAAAAATAGTATTTTCTTACACACACACACACACACACACACACACACACACACACACACACACATATGTATGAAGGGAGATTAAATTTGGCTGCTGCTGCCATCTGTACCTGTCAAGAGCTCTACTCTGCTTCATTGCCACCTTCCCTGTGAGCCTTACCTTAGCCTAAACACAGTGCTTCTTGGAATCCCTGACTGCTCTCCAGCATCTCATCAGACCCATTGTACACACTGGGAAGCTAAGCCCTATCTATGCAGCTGCATATATAGCAGGTATTCAGATGGGAGAATCTCTCTGTGGCCATGCTAATTATAAAGGAGGGTAGCAGATCCATTTATATTGCTTGCATCTGTCGACCAACGAGTTTGTTTTTAGACTTCTTTCATCATGCTGTCTTTGGAAGACACTTTAATGATGTTATTTATAGGTGGAGATATAAGGCTGGGAACCTTGTCTCTAAGAGGAATGAAGGGGTCTCAAGGTCTTGCAGCATTCCCTTCATGGCACTACCATAAGAAAGCTCTGAATTATTTACTGGGAGAAATTAGATAACATCCTAGATAAACTATCTTTTTGGAGTCCATGGATTATAACAATGAGAAAGATATCGGAGATAATTAAAATATGTGATACCTGTGAGCTGTCATCAAACCCCTATACCTTGGTTAAAATATAACTGTTAGAGTAGGACAATAAGGTTAACAAATTATAGCTAGAATCAAATATACCTTCATCCATCCAGATGTTCAAAAAACAATTTACTTACAGAAACACAACACAGCAAAACAAGCCAAATGAAACACACTAATATTCAATGTCAAATTTACTAAATGACAAAGTATATATCCTATACTCTGATTTAGTGTGGTATCACTTTAGAGCTTGCTTTAGCTTTTGCTGCACATTGCAATCATTTGGGTAGACTTTTTAAAAGACTAATTCCAGGGACTCATCCCAGAAACTGCAACTTAATTGGTCCGGTGTGGGACTTGAAAATAGGTATTATTTTAAAGCTTGACAGGTGATGCTAACAGGTAACCATTATTTGGGAGCCACTGCTTTAAACTTTTGTTTTCTCCTTCTCCCTCTACCAGGAAGTAAGTGGATATTCTTAAGTCTCCTTTCCTGCAATATCCACCTGCTCTGTCTCCAAGATCCCTTCCTCCCTATATTCTAATGACAAGCTTCTTAACTGTCTATTAGGTGGATTTTCTTTTTCTCAATATCCTAGGTACTAGCAGACACATAGTGCCTCGAGACCAAGTAGCTTATCAGGGTACTGCAGTGTGCTAAATCCTACCAAATGAAGCTCCCTGTCCACTCCACATATCTTGTCCTAGATAATTTTTCAAGTTTGAATCCTTGACATATCTAACAAAATAAAGTTGCATTGAAGAGTTTTTATTCTTGCTCTTACCTTAACTTGACCTAGAGCAAAACTGGTTGCTCAGCTCCTGAGGCACTGGTAACAACAGTTAAGACTCCACTGATTCTATACTAATTTAGGTGCTCTTTTTCTTTTCCTTCAAACATACACACATATATCTTTGATGATATAGGTGGAGCTTTTTCATACACAACTGCTAAATGGTTCTGTAATAAACAGAACAGATCTAAACTAGAAACACTGTTGCCACACTTTCAAGACATAAATTGCAGGAACCAACTATGTAATGTCTGGACTGCACAGACATTTCACAATTCAGGTCCTACATGGAAAGACAGAAGAAAGGAAGAAAGGCATGAAGGAAAGAAGGGAGAAAGGGAGGAAGCAGAGGAGAAAGAAAGGGAGGAGGGAAGGTACAGAAGAAGGGAGGAAGGAAAAAAGGGGAAAATAAAGAAAAGAAAAAAAGAAAGATTTTATAGATTTAAATGATCAAAAAGGATACTGTACATGTACTTGTTAAACCAAGTCCTGTGAAACATTAAGAGTACAGTTCTTGGTAATTCGAGTCAAATAAATATTGTGCATAACAATAAAAAAACAACTGCATTTTTCTTTATTATGATAAATCTCACCAGCAGTTTTATATAGCCATAGAAACCATACTTAATCTTGTAAAATTATTTTCACATAATTTTTTTACAGTTTATAAAAACACTTTTACTAGTAATAAGGGGGGAATCAATCTGTCATTTAGAGCAGAAGAAATAATAGCAAATAGAGTTCTCTGTACATACATGTATGTGCTACATATTATAGCTGTGAAATGGATTCCAATAATGAAATCATGCAAAAAGATGGGGACACTAACGGTCTACTTATAAGGTTAATGTGATATTACTTTCTCAATCAGAACAATAGTTTCTGAGAAAAGCAACTAATTAAAAAAATAAATTATTGTCCTTGAAATAACTATGATTTCAGAAGAAAATTTTATGACACTATTTTTTGTGTTATATTATTTGGGAGAAATGACAACATACGAAAGACAAAATAGATGTTAAAAAGATTCACCTGTTATTTGTTCTACTTTATAGAATGTAAAATAATCTTTACTTTAAAAATCAAACTAGTGAATAGCTATTTTTCATGAGGTAAACAGCATGATTTCCAAACTTACATGCAGAGAAGGCTTCTTTACTATACTTTTGCATATATGTTTATTTTTATTGCCAATACATTTTGAACCTTTGATTTATTGAAAATGTTACCTTTGTGGCAATAATTCTTATGATCTATCCTATAAATTAAGTTGAAAAGTAGAAGAAGAAATGTGATAACAACAAATTATTTCTGCTATCCAAAAGTAGAGGGTTCCTATGAAAGCATTTGTAAGCTGAAATGAAGTAAAGCAAAGAAACAATTACCATTAATTTATATGGAAAATTTTCTGAGCATTCCCAGACCCCCAAGACAACCTCTCTTAGGTTCTTCTGATACGTCTTGCTAATGGATGCACAAAATAAATCGAGATAAAGCACACATGCTTACAGACATAGTTCAAAGC
Organism: Herpailurus yagouaroundi; assembly: GCF_014898765.1. Classification (NCBI taxonomy): domain Eukaryota; kingdom Metazoa; phylum Chordata; class Mammalia; order Carnivora; family Felidae; genus Herpailurus; species Herpailurus yagouaroundi. The sequence goes on from NW_024412441.1 coordinate 4,350,501, forward strand.
TATGGCAGTTTGATGCTGAAGTGCTGTCTAGTTCCTGGGGAAGGAGCATGGAGGTACCATTCTCTCTGCTCCAGGCATGCACCGCCTCAACAATGGCCTGCTGCAAAACAAACACTGAATGCTATTTTTGCTTTTTGCCTTTTTTCATAAAAGCAAAATTCCTCTTCACATTTCTTTCAGGTAGTGAAAACAGGTACTAATCTAGGTCCTTTGTAAAAGCAAAGGGGTGGAACATGAACACTGGAAATGCAGGGGATATACCTGTACTATGATTGTTGTCTGGCAAGTATTACCCTTCCTAACCATAGAATTTAAATAGCCCAGATGTTTGCTTTGAATAAAATGTCTGAATTATTTGAATGCAGTAATATATCTGCAATAAACTGATAATTACATATAATAACTTTTCATTGGATGGAAAATAAACTCTTCAATAACCGTTCCACCATGGCCTAAGTCTTTCTGTAGCTGTTCAGAATTGTACTGCCATATTTTAAGGAAGAAAAGAAAAATGCCACTTTGAAAAGTAATTGTTTGAAATGCACTGTGGGAAAAAGAAATCATGGTCAGTGTGCTTTGTCCCAGTGCTCTGTGTGTGCAGGTACTACTTTCAAGCTGTCATTGTTAACTTGTGTTGTTCACTTTTATATATTATGAAGATATTCCTTTCTTTATCTGATACTGGCATCCTGCCTGAGAAATGTTACAGTATTAAACTAAGTTTGATCTGAAGAGGCAGCTAATTAAAGGTCACTGGAAATACCCTAGGTTCCCTGAGGCTGTCCATATCTATTTGGACTAAGACGACAGGGAATCTGTCTCTACCATGGTGAGGTATGTACTAACTGCTTTGAGAACACTGAGCAGCAGTTTCAGAAAGACTAGAGAATTGTTACGTTGTCCAACCTATGAAATCTTCTTGAACTTCGATTTCCTTCTTGTCATGATTAGCAATTTTGAGAACATTATCTTCAAGGTCTTTTGCATCCGTGATACTCTTTTTTGATGAAAGAAAAAATGGCTTCAATGCTAACAAACTTCAAATGGTATTGTTCTAGGTTTATATGCTTTCTGGAAGCCAGAGGCACAATGACAGGACTCTTTTATCATAATGTTGAATTTCTTTTTTTAAATATATTTTTTTTCAACGTTTATTTATTTTTGGGACAGAGAGAGACAGAGCATGAACGGGGGAGGGGCAGAGAGAGAGGGAGACACAGAATCGGAAACAGGCTCCAGGCTCTGAGCAATCAGCCCAGAGCCCGACGCGGGGCTCGAACTCACAGACCGCGAGATCGTGACCTGGCTGAAGTCGGACGCTTAACCGACTGCGCCACCCAGGCGCCCCCATAATGTTGAATTTCAAAGAGAATCATATAATCATATCTACTGCCAACATTTGAGGTCATTTAAATGTGTTAATTATAGAAATTCAGAAAAGCAAATGTCTGAGTAAAAAAAGTCCTAGACAGAAAGCAGAAGTTAATTATTACCTGGTCTGAAAGACTAAAATACTCTGCTGACTCTTCCTTGAAAAGAAAAAAGTAGAAACCAGAATAGAGTTCCAGGATTTACCAATTACAAAGAATAAAGACATTTATCTTAAAGAGCTGATAGAGAATAATTTGTAGATAGAAAAAATAGCCACAGCAAGAATTCCATAGATGACCAGACAGCAAGAATTTTGAAAGGGAAGATGCCTTGAATGGTAATAAAAAAGGTAAGAGAGTAAATTGAAGATTCTAATAGCATTTCATGAAACTAGTTTCTTTAGGCCCACTAGTATTTGTTGAACAAATATAATAAGCCGAGGAATGAGAAAGCCTAGAATAGTAGAAAAAGGGGAAGAATTCAGGTATAACCTGATTGGAGGCTGTTGGCATGAGGAAAGTAAAGAGAGGCTAACTGATCCTATAGGATTGGTTAGAGGTACATACTTAGCTTTCTCTAGTTAGTGGTAAGTTGAAAGCTGATATAAAAATTAGTGAAAGTGTCAGTTGTTAATCAGGCCCTGCATCTTGAGGTCAATCATTATAGGAGCTATTGTTTGGCGTTCTGGATTGTTGCTAGAGATAGTGGTCTGACTTCCTGCAAGTCTGACTTAAAGATAGTCAGCTGGCTTTCTGGGGTGGTTACTGTATATAGGTTGGTTTCCTGGGTTGCTTGCTGCATATTGTAAGCCACAGTTCTGTTTCTATATATGTTTGGCCATCGTCCATTTGTATATTCAGTCTCTCAACATTTTCACACAAATTACCTTGTTACTTGTCTATGATTACAAATTTACTAGATAATTTCTTAACACTAAACTAGGTATAAATGAAGCAATTGCCTGCTTACTATTTCTAAAAATCAAAATACTAAAATAAAAATAAATCATTTATTTTCCAATTTATTTTCTTGAAAATTTGAACAGATTTCACTATAGATTTTGTTAACTCTGATAATTTAAAATATTTTGTTAGTGGCACCTGGGTGGCTCATTTGGTTGAGTGTCCAACTTCAGCTCAGGTCATGGTCTCACATTCCATGAGTTCCAGCCCCCTGTTGGCTCTGTACTGACAGCACAGAGTCTGGAGCCTGTTTCAGATTCTGTGTCTCCCTCTCTCTTTGCTCCTACCCTGCTCACACTCTATCTCTCTGTTTCTCAAAGGTAAATAAACATTAAAAAATATTTGAAAACAAAATATTTTGTTAGATTTGTTTGTGTGTGTGGAATTTTTCCTTCTGAGTATAATAGTATTGCTATTCTTTCAGAATTCATAAGACACTCCAGATGCAAGGTTATTTGGCAGAGTAGTATAATTAAAACATATATATTTGAATTGTTTTCAAAAATTACATGTATGCCTGAATTCATGACATGTTGCTTTCTTTATTATTATTGTCCATGTGGGTACTAGAGATGTTTAATGGAGTAGGGTAGCTATCATTATAGTACAATTCTGCTTGCTTATCTTATTATTATTTTTCGAACTGCATTTATTACATTGAATATTTTCTTTTCATCACACACCTCCACAAGATTTCCCTGGAGATATTTTCACATAATGTATTTAATTAGGTGTCCCAGTTAATAGTGAGAACAGATCGGTGAAGAATTTTTAAATACATTTTACATATATAAGAATTAGAATAATATTTCATTTTTAGGGTAAATAAATCTATTTGATCAAATGGTGAAGACCTACCACTGATAATTTTATAACCATCTACACATTTTAAGAAACCATAGACAACCTTTTAAGAGATTAAATTCTAAGGTGGCACACTTTGAAAAAACATGTGTATGACAGATTATGTTGTAATGCTTACTAAAGATTACCATATCTGTAGCTGCAAATTGTGTCCTTTATTGTTTGTAGAAAAGATAACCGACAGTATACACCTACAAAGTAGGACAGTGGGAAATTTGTCTAATCAAAGTTGTAATTAACCTCTTTGTAGGTTTTGAAACTTTTAAATATTTCTTTTTAAAAACATTTTTATTTATTTGTTTTTCCCTTGTTTCTTTAGTCTTTATTCTGGATCTGTGCAAGCCCCACATTAGTAGAAGGAAATAAATAACAAAGATCAGAGCAGAAACACAGAAAATCGAGACTAAAAAGACAATAAAATAGATCAATGAAACTATTTGCTGGTTGTTTTAAAGATAATCAAAATAGAAAAACTTTTTTATAATCACCAAGAAAAAAGAGGACTCAAATAACTAAAATTGGAAATGAAAGTTGAAACATTAGAACCGGTACCACAGAAATAAAAACGATCATAAGCGACTATAATGATCAGTCATACACCCCAAAATTGGACCACCTTGATGAAATGGATTAATTCCTAGAAACATACAAACTACCAAAACTCCATCATAAAAAAATAGAAAATCTGAAGAACGAATTATTAGTAGGGGAATTGAATCATTAATTAAAACTTCCCAACAAAGAAAAGTCCATGACCAGATGGCTTCAAAGGCAACTTCTACTAAACATTTAAAGAAAAAGTAATATTAGTACTCTCCTAACTCTTCCAAAAAAAAGTAAAAGATACACTTCCATACTCACTGTACAAGGTCAGCATTACCCTGATACCAAAACCAGGCAAGGATGCTACAAGAAAAGAAAATTACAGGCCAACATCCCTGATGAATATAGATATAAAAATTTTCAAGAAGACATTAGCAAACTGGATTCAACAGTACATTAAAAGAATCACACACCCCGATCACATGGAATCTACTATAAGGATGAAAGGATGGTTCAACATCTGCAAATCAATTAATGAAATATACTACATTAACAAAATGAAGGATAAAAATCATATGATCCTAATAGATGCAGAAGAAGCATTTGAAAAAATTCAATACCCATTAATGATAAAAACTCTCAAAAAAGTGCATATAGAGGGAATGTACCTTAACATAATAAAGGCCCTACAGGACAAGCTCACAGCTAACTAGATGTTAAATGGTGAAAGGTTTCCTCTAAGATCAGGAACAAGAAACATATGCACATTCTCATCACTTTTATTCCACCAGAGCAATTAGGTAAGAAAAAGGAATAAAAGACAACCAAAAAAGAAAAGAAAAAGTAAAACTGTCTCTCTTTATAAAATGACATGATATTATATACATATAAACTTTAAAACTCCATGAAAAACCATTAGAACTAATAAACAAATTTGGTAAAATTTCAAAATATAAAACCAATATACAAAATTCAGTTGTATTTCTATACAATAACAGGAGGTATCATAAAAAGAAATTAAGAAAATAATCCCATTTACATTAGCATCAAAAATAATAAAATACTTAGGAATAAACTTAACCAAGAAGGTGAAAGATCTGTACGTGGAACACTAACTACAAAGCATTGATGAAAGGAATTAAAGACACAAACAGATGGAAAGTATTCTGTGCTCCTGGATTGGAAAAATTAATATTTTTAAAACATCCATACTACCCAAAGCAATCTACAGATTCAGTACAATCCCTATCAAAATCCTCACGCCATTTTTCACAGAAATAGAAAAACCAATTCCTAAAATGTGTATGGAACTACAAAAAGCCTAGAATAACCAAAGCAATCTTGAGGAAGAAGCACAAAGTCACACGCATCACGTTTAATGATTTCATACTGTATTACAAAGCTGTAATAATCAAAACAGTATCATATTGTCATAAAAACTGGCACATAGATCAATGGAAGAAAATACAGAGCCTAGGAAGAAACTTTTGCATATAGATTCAATTAATTTATGATAAAGGAGTCAAGAATATACAATGGGGAAAGGACAGTCTCTTTAATAATTATATTGGGAAAACTGGAAAGCCATGTGCAAAAGAATGCAACTGGATCCCTACCTTATACCACACACAAAAATCAACTTAAAATGAATTAAAGACTTAAACAGAAGACCTAAAACACTAAAATTCCTAGAAGAAAACATAAGAGTAAGCTCTTTGACATTGGTCCAGTCAATGATTTTTTTTGGATTTGAGACCACAAGCAAAGATAACAAAAGCAATAATCAATAAGTGGAACTACTCAAACTAAAAAAGCTTCTGAACAGCAAAGGAAACATACAGAATGGGAGAAATAGTTGCAAATCATATAGCTGATAAGAGATTAATAGCCAAAATATATAAGGAACTCATTCAACTCAATAGCAAAATAACAATCTGATCAAAAAAATGGACAGAGAAATTGAACTGACATTTTTCTACATAAAACATACAAATAGCCAACAAGTACATGAAAAGGTGCTCAATATCACTAACCATCAGTAAAATGCAAATCAAACCACAATGATATATCACTTCACATCTGTGCAAATGGCTATCTATCATCAAAAAAGACAACAGATAACAAGTGGCAGCAAGGATATGTAGAAAAGGGACTCCTTGTGCATTATTGGTGGGAATGTAAAATGGTGCAACCTTGCTATGGAAGATAATATGGAGGTTTCACAAAAATTAGAAATAGAACTACCATATAATCCCACTTCTTCTGGGTGTACATACAAAGGCAATGACAAGAGAATATTGAAGACATATCTGCACTCTCATGTTCATTGCAGCTTCATTCACAATAATGAAGCTATATAAACAACTGAAGCATTCATCAACCAGTAAACGGATAAGGAAGATGTGGTATACTTACAGAATGGAATATTATTCCACCATGAGGAAGAAGGAAATCCTGCCATTTGTGACAACATGGATGAAGCTTGGGGGCATTATGCTAAGTGAGATAAGTCAGAGATGGAAAGAGATAAATGCTGTGTCTGAATACTCTTCCCAAACCACTCATCCTTCTTAAATGAGTCTTGACTTGGTCTGTGAAATGTCCTGTCAAAAGACCAGGATGTGACTGTAAGCAAGATTGTAAGGTCGTTCCACTTCTGCTGAATATAATTAAAAAATAGAAAACTTACAGTAGTCAAATATATTATAATTTACAGAGCATGGAAATAGGCTATAAAGTATTCAAAGTAGCCCAAGGTGACTTTCCAAAAGAGACAATCATCTTGTTCAATCCATAAAATCTGTTTGTTTTTTCCATTATAACTATGCAATTGTTTTCTAACTCCCTGTAAAGATTTAAGAGAAGTATTGGAAAAATCTGGTATCTTTTATAGTCAAATTTGGAGATCTTTACAAAAAAGGTGGAGGAGGGATTATTATCCATGAAAAGGCATCCTTTATAACCAAATGATTCCTATTCCTAGGACTCAATATTCCACTTGTAATTTGTATCTTAATCTCTTTAACCTGAATCATAAAGGTCTCTAAACTCTCAAGACAATTAATCATATTGTCTTACCATATTGTTAAAAGGTAAAGAAGTCAAATACAGTCCCTGACACTGAAATGTAGCATTAGAAAATCTCTTGATATCTTATTTTCACTTAATATCAAAGTGTCCCAAAATAGTAAAGCACATTTTCATTGGGTAGTTCTATGTGATAAAAATAAGGCCAAAAAGCAAACTAAGTGTCCTGTGAATGAACGCCAGTGCAAAAAAATTTGTATCTTTAGAATTTATATTATTTTGGGGGGAAAATTTTCCATGCTAGAATTGAAAAGGAAAAAATAGTCATGGAAACCTACTTTTATAATCCTCTTTTTCATCAAGATCAGCCAAAATATTATTTTCTACCCATCTCATTGTAATGCTTTCCCCTAGGCTTTAATCCTTCACTCCACTGCCCACCTCCCATGACTCTTGAATATGTAACCACACTAAGTCCTCACCTGCTGACCATCCCGTAAGAGACTTTCCATGCATAATTATTAGCCTCAAAATATTGAATTATTCTTTAGAAAACCCAATATATCAGAGACATACTTTTTTCTGGGAATTCTTAATCTACTTTGAAGAAGTTCCTTTTTTAATCACATGAGTGAAATTTTAGAAAAAAAATGGGGAAGAATAAATTATACACATTTTTTCAGTTTGCTAAAATATGTTCCTGACTATGACATAATTGGAGTTTTTGCTACAAAGTTTATTCCTCTACAACACAGTAAGCAGTTTTAAGTTCCTTTAATACCTGCTGAGAAGCAGTATTTCTCTGAGATTTCTCAGGCAACTCTGGCATACAGCAGGGGTAAAAAAGTCCTTTCAAGTTTTTCTAGGTAGAGGTTTAAAACTTTCCCTTAACTAGAACCTAAATTAAGTACTATGAAATAAGAAAAAGGCAAAAAGGGCATGGAAAACTTCTGCTCTGGAGTTCTTTTAAAGGTTTCAATATCTGTTTTTCTCTCCTTTCCACAAACTGCTCTGGGGAAACCAGGGTGCTAAGTTCCTTCACTGTGGTAAAAAGGAGGTATCACAAAATGTCAATGACAATAAACTGACTCAGGTACAGTGTAAGGCAAAGTTGTCTTTCGATAATTCCTGTTTCATATTCACATATACAGATATCTGATATTCTTCTGCTATTTCTGGGATTCCATAAATTACTGCAGACCAATCTATTCATATGTCAGAATTTTACCACATTTCATGATCCTATTATGTGTCTAGTAAAATGTAATTTGAAATTCACTTCCTTTTTGACAAATCCATACAAGCACTGTTCTTGCTTTTAGTTGTTTTAAATTATATTTTTAGGGACACCTGGGTGGCTCAGTCCATTGGGTGTCCAACTTTGCCTCAGGTCATGATCTCACAGTTAATGACTTCAAGCCTCACATCAGGCTCTGTGCTAACAGCTCAGAGCCTGGAGCCTGCTTTGGATTCTGTGTCTCCCTCTCTCTGCCTCTCCCCCACTCATGCTCTGTCTCTCACAAATAAATAAATGTAAAAAAAAAAATTTAATAAATTATATTTTTATAACTAATTAGAAATCTAGGAATTTAGAAAATTTTAAATTTCAAGATAAATTTTACATCTCAAAATTTAGCCAAGATTCCAGTGTATAAACTCCCAAGGTTATTTATAGTCAAATGAAGAACAATAAAAATGCTAATTGGGAAAATGTCATCCATCATTGAATAGTAAGCTGTTCTTTTTTTATTTTATTCTAATTTTAAAGGTACTTAATCAAATATATAATACTTTAACTTTTATTAAAATTCTAACTGGTCATTGCCAATATTATCAATGTCTGTTATTTTGCATCAGCTAACTTATTAAGTTATCCTCAAAACCATCTTATTTTTTCAGTTGATCTTGGCGATTTTTTAGATAGATGATCACATAATGTGTTTGCCTATAGATTACTGATTCTCTTACCTAGTGATTTGCTTTCTTTGTTCCTGATGTTAATGTGAATGCCTCTAACATGTACTATTTAATATTATAGCTGTTATTATTCTAGATAAATATGATTAATCATCTGAATAAACTTATTTTTCTGAGAATAAACATTGAATTTTATAAAATGCCTTTTAAATATCTAAAGAGATGAAAAAAGCTTTATTTTGTGTTTTTATATCTTAAGACCACTTGATATAGATGTAATTACTATACTGCACCATTTTTATGTTTTAATATAAAGTATAGTTTGGGTAACATTTTATTTAGGGTTTTACATCTCTCTTTGTGAGAGCAATCTCCACTGTTGTTTTGTGTTTATTCTTGTTATTAAATCTTTTGGTTTTCACTATGAATACTATAAAACAATCTTTAAAACAACTGGGGAGTTTTCCATCATTTTATATTGGTAACAGAGTATATAAAATGTAAATCACTTGATCCTTAAAAATAGAAATATACTATGTGTGTTTGGAGGTGGAGGGCAATATCATGCTCCAATCAAAAGACACAGTCAGAATGGATAAGAAAACAAGACCCATCTATATGTTGCTTACTCAATTTGGACCTAAAGACTCAATCAAAAGAAACCTGGAGTAGCCATACTTATATCACACAAACTAGATGTTAAAATAAAGACTGTAATAAGAAATGAAGAAGAGCATTATATCATAATTAAAGGGTCTATCCACCAGGAAGATCTAACAATTGTAATATTTTATGCCTCCAATGTGAGAACACCCATATATACAAATTTTCTTTTTAATTTTTTTGTTTTTTTTTTTTTTTGAGAGAGAAAGAGACTGCAAGTAGGGGAGAGGCAGACAGAGGGAGACACAGAATATGAAGCAGGCTCCAGGCTCTGAGCTGTCAGCTCAGAGCCTGATGTGGGGCTCAAACTCATGAACTGTGAGATCATGACCTGAGCTGAAGTCAGATGCTTAACCAACTGAGCCACCCAGGTGCCCCAATAAATCAATTAATCACAAACATAAAGAAACTCATTGATAATAATACCATAATACCATAATACTAGGGGACTTCAACACCCCACTTACAACAATGGACAGATCACGTAAGCAGAAAACGAACAAGGAAACAATGGCTTTGAATGACACACTGTACTGGATGGACTTAATAGATATATTCAGAAAATTTCATCCTAAAGCAGCAGAATACACATTCTTCTCAACTGCACATTGAACATTCTCCAGAATAGATCACATACTGTGTCATAAATGAGCCATCAACAAGTACAAAAAGACTGAGACCATACCTTGCATATTTTCAGACCACAACACTATGAAACTTGAAATCAACCACAAGAAAAAATTTGGAAAGACCATGAATACTTGGAGATTATGAACATCCTACTAAAGAACGAATGGGTTAACCAAGAAATTAAAGAGGAAATTAAAAAGTACATGGAGGGGCGCCTGGGTGGCGCAGTCGGTTAAGCGTCCGGCTTCAGCCAGGTCACGATCTCGCGGACCGTGAGTTCGAGCCCCGCGTCAGGCTCTGGGCTGATGGCTCGGAGCCTGGAGCCTGTTTCCGATTCTGAGACTCCCTCTCTCTCTGCTCCTCCCCCGTTCATGCTCTGTCTCTCTCTGTCCCAAAAATAAATCAAAAATGTTGAAAAAAAAATTAAAAAAAAAAAAAGTACATGGAAGCCAATTAAAATGAAAACATGACAGTCCAAAACCTCTCAGATGCAGCAAAAGACATCATAAGAGGGAAGTATATAGCGATCCAGGCCTTCCTAAAGAAGGAAGAAAGGTCTCAGATACACAACCTAACCCTACACCTAAACTAGCTAGAAAAAGAACTTGAAATGAAGCCCAAAACCAGCAGAAGAAGGGAAATAAAAAAGACTAGAGGCGGGGCGCCTGGGTGGCTCAGTCGGTTAAGCATCCGACTTCGGCTCAGGTCATGATCTCACAGTTCGTGGGTTCGAGCCCCGCGTCAGGCTCTGTGCTGACAGCTCATCGCCTGGAGCCTGCTTCACATTCTGTGTCTCCCTCTCTCTCTGCCCCTTCCCTGCTCATGCTGTGTCTCTCTGTCTCAAAAATAAATAAACATTAAAAAAAAAAAAAAGACTAGAGGAGAAATCAATGATATGGAATAAAAAAAAAAACAGTAGAACAGATCAATGAAATCAGGAACTGGTTCTTTAAAAGAATTAACAAAATTGATAAACCACTAGCCAGTTTGATCAAAAAGAAAAAGGCAAGAACCCAAATCAAGAAAATCACGAATGAAAGAGGAGAGATAACAACCAACACCACAAAAATACAAGCAATAATGAGAATACTATGAGGAATTACATGCCAAAAAAGTGGGCATGGAAGAAATGGACAAATTCCTAGAAACATATAAATTACCAATATTGAAACAGGAAGAAATAGAAAAGTTGAGCAGACGTATAACTAGGAAAGAAAACTGAATCAGTAAACAAAAATCTCCCTACAAACAAGGGCATGATGGCTTTCCATGGGAATTCTACCAAACATTTAAAGAAGAGTTAATACCTATTCTTTTGAAGCTGTTCCAAAAAATAGAAATGGAAGGAAAACGAAATGGAAGGAAATTCTCAAAACGATACTAGCAAAAAGGATACAACAGTACATTAAGAAAATTACTCATTACAATCAAATGTGATTTATTCCTGGGATGCAGGGCTGGTTCAATATGTGCAAATCAATCAATGTGATACATCACATTAATAGAAGAAAGGATAAGAACTGCATAATCCTCGCAATAGTTGCAAAAAAGCATTTGACAAAATACAGCATTCTTTCTTGACACAAACCCTCAAGAAAGTAGGAGAGAAGGAACACAACTCAAGATAATAAAGGCCATACACGAAAGACCCACAGCTAATATCATCCTCAATGGGGAAGAACCAAGAGCTTTCCCCCTAAGGTCAGGAATGTGACAGAGATGTCCACTCTCACTACTGTTAATTATCATAGTGTTGGAAGTCCTAGCCTCAGCAATCAGACAACACAAAGAAGTAAAACACATCCAAATTGACAATGAGGAAGTCAAACTTTCACTGTTCACAGATGACATGATACTATATGTGGAAAAATTTAAAGGTCCCACCAAAAAACTGCTAGAACTTATATATGAATTCAGCAAAGTCTCAGAATATAAAATCAATGTACATAAATCGGTTGCATTTCTATACACCAATAATGAAGCAGCAGAAAGAGAAACCAAGGAATTGATCCCATTTACAATTGCACCCAAATCATAAAATACCTAGGAATAAACCTGAAAAAAGAGGTGAAAAATTTATACACTGGAAACTATAGAAAGTTTATGAAAGAAACTGAAGAAGACACAAAGAAATGGAAAATTATTCCATTTTCATATATTAGAAGAACAAATATTGTTAAAATGTCAATACTACCCAAAGCAATCTAAATATTCAATGCAATCTCTATCCAAATAACACCAGCATTCTTCACAGAGCCAGAACAAATAATCCTAAAATTTGTATGGAACTAGAAAAGACCCCAAATAGTCAAAGCAATCCTGAAAAAGAAAGCTAAAGCTGAAGGCATCACAATTCCAGACTTTAAGCTGTATTACAAAGCTGTAATCATCAAGACAGTATGGTACTGGCACAAAAACAGACATACAGATCAATGGAACAGAATAGAGAACCCAAAAATGGACCCACAAATGTATGGCCAACTAATCTTTGACAAAGCAGGGAAGAATATCCAATGGAAAAAAGACCGTCTTTTCAGCAAAACTGGACAGCGACGGACTTCTTCCCTTCCCTTCCCTTCCCTTCCCTTCCCTTCCCTTCCCTTCCCTTCCCTTCCCTTCCCTTTTTTCTTTTCTTTTCCTCTCTCTCTCTCTCCCCCCCTCCCTCCCTCCCTCCCTCTCTTTCTTTCTTTTAATTTACATCCAAGTTAGTTAGCATATAGTGCAATAATGATTTTAGGAGTAGAATCCAGTGATTCTATGTATAACGACCTATGTATAACACCCAGTGCTCATCCCAACAAGTGTCTTCCTTAATAACCCTTGCCTAGTTAGGCATTCCCCCATCCACAGCCCCTCTAGCAACCCTCAGTTTATTGTCTGTATTTAAGAGTCTTTTATATTTTGTCACCCTCCCTGTTTTTATATTATTTTTGCTTCCCTTTCCCTATGTGCATCTGTTTTGTATCTTAAATTCCACATATGAGTGAAGTCATATGATACTTGTCTTTCTCTGACTAATTTCAGTTAGCATAATACCCTCTAGTTCTATCCATGTTGTTGCAAATGGCAAGATTTCATTCTTTTTGATTGCCGAGTAATATTCCATCGTGTGTGTGTGTGTGTGTGTGTGTGTGTGTGTGTGTGTGTGTGTGTATACATTCATGTCTTCTGCCCTTTTCTTCACTGGATTATTTGTTTTTTGGGTGTTGTGTTTGGTAAGTTCTTTATAGATTTTTGGATACTAACCCTTTATCTGCTATGTCATTTGCAAATATCTTCTTATGAAGCCATCGAAATCCAAGGGGAGAAAGCAGGCAACAACCTCTTTGAACTTGGCCACAACAACTTCTTAAAAGACATATCTCTGGATGCAAGAAAAACAAAAGCAAAAATGAACTATTGGGACCTCATCAAGAGAAAAATCTTCTGCACAGTGAAGGAAACAATCAACAAAACTAAAAGGTAACCAACAGAATGGGAGAAGATATTTGTGAATGACATATCAGATAAAGGGTTAATGTCTAAAATCTGTAAAGAACTTATCAAACTCAATACCAACATCAACAAAAACAGAAAGAAAACAAAAACAAAAACCAACAAATAATCTAATTAAGAAATGGGCGTAAGACATGAATAGACATTTTTCCAAAGAAGACATCCAGATGGCTAACAGACACATGAAAAAATGCTCAACACCATAAGGGAAATACAAATCAAAATCACAATGAGATACCACCTCACACCTGTCAGAATGGCTAAAATTAACAACTCAGGCAACAACAGATGTTGGCAACGATGCAGATTTGCAGTGCTGGTAGGAATGCAAATTGGTGCAGTCACTCTGGAGAACAGTATGGAGGTTCCTCAAAAAATTATAAACAGAACTACCCTATGACCCAGCAATTGCACTACTAGGTATTTATCCAAAGGGTACAGGTGTGCTGTTGTGAATGGGCACATGTACCCCAATGTTTATAGCAGTGCTATTGACAATAGCCAAAGTATGGAAAAAGCCCAAATGTCCACCAACTGATGAATGAACAAAGAAGATGTGAGAAATATATATATATGTGTGTGTGTATATATATATATATTTTTTATGTATATAATTATACATAATTATATATCATATATAATTATATATGATATATAATAATCCAATATTATATATATCATATATATAATATATGAT